>NC_057812.1:62570451-62793373 GCF_018294505.1 Triticum aestivum
CATAGCTTGCCACAGAACTAGTTAAGTGTCCCTAAACTTTTAACGGTTCAAAAGTTATCAAAAAATATGAAATAAATATGGGAGCATCTCTCTAATGTAATAAGATGATCCAACGGAGGGATTGTCAAAATATGCATCTGTGTGTCCTCGACAAAAACAATAAGCATTTCAGCTCACTGCGACATAAATATATACTGAACTATTTGTTTTTTTGTCCAGGACACATACAGTCGTATTTTTTTAATCCCTCCGTTGGATCATGCTATTCGTCACCCTAAGCGAGGAATATTTATTTTTCACTCCCCTCTATTTTACCATCAATGCACCGTAATTTTACGTTCCGTAAATTTTGTTTTATTTCCGATGCAAAAAGGGACGGTAAGAAAATATATAATCACCGTAAAAATATTTTACGTTATGTAAAATTACAAACGTAAAAATATAGTGTAAAATACACATAAACGACAAATTTTCCTGTCTTATGACCTATATTTTTATTTTCTTATGTCAAATTTTATATAATGAATCAATAAGAATGTAACTATTTGAATTTCAAACATAATTTAATTATGAAATAATCGTAAGATTACCTCGGGTGAAGAATAACTTATTCTACATCTGAGTGATGAATAGTAACAATATATATATATATATATATATATATATATATATATATATCATAATCTCTCGAAAATTCTGACTAAAATCCATATATAATTTGTGTATGTTTAAGTTTATATAAATTAGATTTAAATTAATCAAATCTAAAGTTTAAAAAAGCAAAACGAGAAACATATAATATATACGCCGACGGCATGGCCGTCGGCATAGAGGGCTCACGTGGTTTTTTGCGGAATAAAAAAAGTGTACAAGCTATGCCGACGGCCTCCGTTAGGGCCGTCGGCGTAGTGGTGACGGTGTCAACCCTCCGTCTGTACCTTGGTCGACGGACCCACCTGCATGCCGACGGCGTCTCTATGCCGACGGCCCACGTCAGCATCGTGGAAGATACGCCAACAGCCCTCCTACGCCGACGACCCGCGTCGGCATAGATGGAGGTTTGCCGACGGCTTTAGTATGCCTACGGCCTTTCCAAGGCCATCGGCATACCACCATCTATGCCGACGAGGGTCGTCGGCATAGAAAAAGCCGTCGGCAGCGGCTATTATTCTGGTAGTGGGTGCAGCAGAGGGTGGCTCCCGTGAGCGGCGGCAGCACGACGCCGACCGTGCTCACTGACACGATCGCCAAGGCGATCACGTCAGACCCGGGCTTCCACACAGCGCTCGCGGCCGCCATCACGTCTTACGTTGGCAAGCCGGCTGCAGGAGGCAGCAAGGGGCTCGAGTGGGGTGAGCACCTCGGGCTGGGGCCATCCAGTGCGGCAGCCGCGGCATGCTCGTCGGCAGTGCTGGCACGATCGTCATCAACGGGGGCCGCACAGAGCGGTTCCCCGAACGGGAGGATGACGTTGCAGGCGTCGCTGGCGTTGTCAGGCTCCACGAGTGCTACTGCTTCGACATTGTGAAGAACAGGGAGCACATTAATTTGGTAGCTGAAGGTTCTGACTTCTGAGTTATGTTTGTGGATTGAGTTGAACATTTCGTGTAGATATATACTGACTTAGCATAACTGCTGAAAATGTGTTGATTGATTCATCATTCACAGCCTAAACACACGCCACGAGTTCAGGCCTGCACGAGTTTTTGTACGCGACAAGTTATTTGCAAGTTGCCTGAAAAAAATATGTTTGCAGTGATCATAACTAGGCCTGCCGATTTCCCAAGTGTCCACCATTGCTTACAGCCCTCTGCCACTATCAATCTAGTCTCCTGTTGAATTAGCACGCAATTGTGGTATGAAACTGCAGCAGAAAATCAGGTCCAAAACATGAATCAAACGGAGCCTAAGATTACTTTGTTTTTAGCGCAGTGTATTTTCCACAGCCACATGCAGCCGCTCGACACTTGCTACCACCGCTGTGACGGCATACATTTAATGAAAATTACCCACCTGCCATTCCATTAGTCATTGCTCAACATGAATTCAACTATTTAAGGATCGTTGCTCAAGAAACCATGGAGAACCTCCTTAGAAGATGTCTAGATCAGGGAGTGTTTGACAAAAAACTACCATTTTAGGGGTTTGCGTCCCACAAAACTACCAGTTTAAAAAAATGACTAAAAACTACCAAAATTTTCTAATTTCGTGACTAAAAACTACCAATTTCAGATAATGACCAGTTTAGACGATTTAAACGTGTTTATAACAGGCGGGGCTCATCTGTCAGCACTGACGTGGTGTCAAAGCCAACTTCACAGGAGAGCGGACGCCGGTCGCCTCGCCTATCCCCGAGATCTGGGGCGTCAATGGAGTTTCGCCGGCCTTCCACCCGGCTGTGACGACCGGACCGCATCAGGGCTGTCCCCGACGACCTGCTCCTCCTCGTCCCCGCCCGCCTCCGCTGCGCCCGGGCCGCCGCGCACACCGGCCTCATCTCGCGTCGGTGGCGCGGCCTCGCGGCCCGCCTCCGCGAGATCGTCTTCTGCGGCGTCGCCCTCCACAGACTCGAAGCGGCTCGGTCGTGCTCGCTGCCTCCGCGCCGAACGCCACCAACGGCCTCGCCGACGTTGAGGTCGGCTCGGTGAGCTCGTACGGGCCGCGACCGCCGCCGAGCGTCGGCCTGAACGTCACCATCACGCCCAACCGGTCGTCGCCCGCCGCCGACACCAGCCAGGTCGCCGTGCGGATCGAGTACGACGCCCCCGCGCACCGCCTCTCGGTCTACGCCCACGACACGGCCGCCGGCGACCCACCCGTCAACGACACAGCCACCCTGCTCCTCGACGTGCCGCTCGACCTGGCCGCCCGCCAAGGCCGCGCTGGTGGGGTTCTACGCCTCCACGTCCCACGCCGGCGTCCGGCAGGGGCGGCTGCGTCGGGGCCGGTGCGAGGAAGCGGCTGCGCGGGGGCGCGACGCCGGGCCCTCCCTTCTAAGCCCGGTGGATGGCGGCAGGTTCAGCTGCTGCGCGTGGGCGCGACGCTGGGCCCTCCCTGCTGAGCCCGGTGGCAGCAGCACCATGGCTCTGGCCTCCCTCTCGCCTCTAGCGACGACCGCCGGGGAGCCGGGATGCACAGAAGTTGTTTGTGAAAATGCCAAAGAAAGATAGAGAGGAGGAAGAAGAATGACGTGTGGGTCCCACCTGTAATAACGGTCAACTGAACGGTCAACATGTTTAAATCGTTTAAACTGATCATTATCTGAAAGTGGTAGTTTTTAGTCACAAAATTAGAGAATTTTGGTAGTTTTCGGTCACTTTTTTTAAACTGGTAGTTCTGTGAGACGCAAACCCCTAAAGTGGTAGTTTTTTGTCAAACACTCCTAGATCAGGAGAACCTTTGAATTGTAGTCTGTAGGGTTGTATAGGCTGAATAGCTGAACAGTCACAAACAGTTATACCGTGACAGTACGTCTGATTTCAGATTCAGAAACAATCTTTGTTGCTAGTGCAGTAAAAACTTGGTAAGTTTCTGACTGATGCATTGCCATGTTTTTTTCAACTCATAAATGCTAGTGGACTCCGTAGGTCGAGTTACATGGAATCTAATATATGATAGAATGGGACTTTTCTTGCCATTTGACATCTTACAATTCCGTCATGCAGAGTTTAGTATTGAATTGTTAGACATTAGACAGTGAAACTCACACGGTCCTATCCTCAGAACCTGATAAGTACGGAAATTCTACAACCACGGGACAACTTGCAATCTTATATCATTGGTCTGCCGTGCCGTACATTGCCTGATTTTCTTATTAGAGGCTGAACTTGGTGGTTGACAATTACTAACGCCTAATTAGCAGAGATAATTTTGGGAATCATTGACATTTTGTATTACTAGGGGAGGACAGGACAGGACAGCTCAGTATGCTGCAATCTGCATGTTCAGTTGACCAAATTCAAAGAAGTGGTCCGCCAAGGATACACCTCGATTAACAAAACTCTGTTTGATTTTTTTTTTTCAAAAAGGGGACTCCGCGGTCTCTGCATCAGAACGATGCATACAACCATCTTATTAAACCAAATAAATAAGTTCCAACAAAGTCTTAAAGTCTCCAACTGAAAATTGAAAAAACTCAGACAGAGCCAAAATGGGATAGAAACACAAACTAGCGAAATAAAGGACGCCACAACCGGCTGGCAAAAGAGAGATAGGTAAACTAATTGTCTATCCTATTACATGACCGCCATCCAAACCGGTTGAAGATATTCCGAGCTACCATCTCCCAGCGGATAGATCCAGTAACCAAACACTCCCTGGTCTCCGTCGGAGTGAGTAGCGACCACGAACGGATCAACGCCGTGGCTCTAAAAATAACCTGCAAAAAATGAATGTGTGTTGTCCTGTTAAAAACCAAATCATTTCTGCAATTCCAGAGCTCCCACACCAAGGCACAGACTCCTACACGAATATGTCTCGCTAACTCGGGCTCTACCCCGTTAAGCCGCGTTCCAAATAACGTGTTGACTGAACTCGGTGGAGTAATATTAAAAGCAATATGGACCGTCCTCCATAAAACTTAGCTAGCGGGCAATCAAGAAAAAGGTGCTTGATCATCTCATCCCGATCACAGAAACTACACCTAGTAGGTCCTGTCCAATTACGCTTTGTCAAGTTGTCCTTGGTTAAAATAACTTGTTTATGGTGAAACCACATAAATACTTTGATTTTCAAAGGGACTTTGACAGCCCAAACATGTTTGGAACTAGGAATCGAGCTTGAATTGATAACATCAACATACATTGATTTAACTGTAAATACTTCAGACCTAGTAAGCTTCCAGCGTAATTCATTGGGTTGTTGGGAAAGCTGAACGTCCATCAGTCTACTTACTAGATGTAGCCATTCTTCCCAACGATTACCCACTAACGCCCTTTTGAACTGAATATTAAGGGGGATAGATTGTAAAACCGTTGCAACAAAAAACTCACATCGTTGAATAATACGATACAAAGACGGGTATTGGATGGCTAAGGGTGCCTCTCCGAGCCAAGTATCCTCCCAGAATCGCGTACTGGCACCGTCACCAACAATAAACTTTCTCCTATTAAACAAGGAAAGCTTTACTTTCATAAGCCCTTTCCAAAAGGGTGAATCAGTCGGTCTTACTGTCACCTGAGACAAAGTTTTGGTTTGAAGATACTTGCTACGGAGGATTTGCGCCCAAGTGGCGTCAGTCCCACTTGATAACTTCCACAACCACTTGCTGAGAAGACATCTGTTCTTAACTTCAAGATTCTCAATACCAAGACCCCCTTGGTCTTTCGGTCTACAGATGATATCCCATTTGACTAAACGGTATTTTCTTTTTAGCTCATCACCCTGCCAAAAGAAACGCGGTCGATAGAAGTCCAGTCTTTTCCTAACTCCAACTGGGACTTCGAAGAAAGACAAAAGAAACATAGGCATACTAGTGAGAACCGAATTTATCAAAATTAATCGGCCTCCGTATGACATGAGCTTGCCCTTCCAGCAACTCAGTTTCTTTTCAAATCGGTCCTCGATGCACTTCCACTCTCTGTTTGTCAGTTTACGATGGTGGATTGGTATTCCTAAGTAGGTGAAAGGCAAAGCCCCCAAATCACACCCAAACAATTGCCTATAAGCCTCTTGTTCATCATTGGCTCTACCAAAGCAGAACAACTCGCTTTTGTGAAAGTTAATCTTTAACCCAGTCAATTGTTCAAATAAGCATAACACCAGCTTCATATTTCTCGCTTTTGCCAAGTCATGCTCCATAAAGATGATTGTATCATCGGCGTACTGGAGGATGGACACACCTCCATCAACGAGATGAGGTACCAGGCCACCCACTTGACCAGCCTCCTTAGCCCTTCCTATCATAATTGCCAACATATCAACAACAATGTTGAACAGGATAGGGGACATCGGATCCCCTTGTCTCAGGCCCTTTTGTGTCTGGAAATAATGACCGATCTCGTCATTCACTTTAATTCCAACACTCTCTTTTTGCGTATATGATTCAAACTGGCGTCGCCAGACTTCATCAAAACCTTTCATACGCAACGCCTGTTGTAGGAATGGCCATTTTACTTTATTGTATGCTTTCTCGAAATGCACCTTAAAGATAACTCCATCCAATTTTTTCGAGTGGATTTCATGGAGCGTTTCATGCAGGACCACCACCCCTTCTAGGATGTTTCTGTCTGGCATGAAAGCAGTTTGGGAATGCTGCACCACAGAATGCGCAATCTATGTGAGCCGATTAGTCCCAACCTTGGTGAAAATTTTGAAACTAACATTGAGAAGGCAGATCGGCCTGAACTACTCGATTCTCACAACATCCGTTTTCTTAGGAAGCAGTGTTATTGTTCCAAAATTTAAGTGAAATAATTGAAGCTGTCTAGAGAAAAGATTGTGGAACATTGGAAGTAAATCCCCCTTAATAATGTGCCAACATCTTTTGTAAAACTCCGTCGGGAATCCATCAAGCCCGCGAGCCTTATTGTTTTTCATCTGCGCTATAGCATCAAACACCTCCTTCTCCGAGAATGGGGCAACCAGAATATCATTATCATTAGCAGTTAGTTGAGGCACATCCTCAATCCTGGACTCATCGAGGGATACACAACTATCCTCTGGAGGTCCAAATAACTGCTTATAATACTCGGTGATGTAAAGTTTCAGCTTGTCCTGCCCTACAATAGTTCCTACATCTTGCTCAAGCTGAAAGATTCTCTTCTTTCTGTGCTTGCCATTAGCAATCAAGTGAAAGAATTGAGTGTTTGCGTCTCCCTGGACCACTATGCGAACCTTCGCCTGCAACGCCCACTTCAACTCTTCTTCGCGGAGAAGTTCTTTCAATCTCATCTCCGCATCTAGCTTAATCTGGAACTCTGCAGATTGCAAAATTGTGGATTCGGCTTTTATATCTAGGGACTGAATCAGAGAAAGGAGCCTTTCCTTTTCAATCTTATAAATCCCACTAAGGTGTTTAGCCCATCCTCGTAGGAAACTTCGCAAATGCCTAATCTTGTTCTGCTAATGCTTGACAGAAGTCATACCTCCTACATCTTTAGCCCATTCCCTGGCAACCAGATCCAAGAAACCTTCTCATTCAAACCATGCAAGTTCGAAAGAAAAAGGTGTTTTTGTTTCCCACGTGGTTTGGCTCACCTGAGTCCACGAATAAAGGTGTGTGATCCAAGATTTCGCGCGAGAGAGCCTGGACCGTTACGAGAGGGAACTTCTGTTCCCACTCGACACTCGCGAGAACTCGATCCATCTTCTCATACGTCGGGTTTGGCAAAGCGTTAGCCCAGGTAAATTTTCTACCGGAAAGCTTTATCTCTCTCAAATCCAAGATTTCAATAATGGTATTGAACATAAACGACCATCTGCCATCAAAATTATCATTATTCTTTTCCTCTCTCCTCCTAATGATGTTGAAGTCACCCCCAACCAAAATTGAGAGCTGCTCGGATTCGCATATTCGAACCAGGTCCGCCAAAAACTCCGGTTTAAGCTCGGGTTGTGCGGCAGCATACACCGCCACCAGAGCCCAGTTAAACCCATCAGCTTTGGACCTGACCCGAAATTTAACCGCGAAGTCACCCATCACTACACTTCGGACTTCCAGTGAATTGCATCTCACTCCAAGCAAGATCCCACCCGATCTTCCTCGCGGAGGAAGGCAATGCCAATCAAAATCGACACCACCCGATAAAGTGTTGAGAAACTGTGGTGCAAAATTATCCCTACCAGTTTCTGAGAGAGCAATGAAATCTAATCGATGCTCAAGAGACGCCTTAGCAAGAAACCTTCTTTTAGCCAAGTCCTTCAGACCTCTGCTATTCCAAAAGATTCCTATCATATGTCATCATGAAATTTTTTGGCTGTCCGAATCCTAGCACTCCTATGAACCGCGGAAGCAGGATAAACCTTCCGCTTCCACTTACGCTTGGGTTTACTATGGTCCTCCATCCGGTCCTCATAACCGGGCTCAGTTGGTCTTGCTACTGCGTCCTCTAGAATTACATCCTCTTCCTCAGATTCAAGAGTGGATGGTGCAAGATCCGCACAAAAATTATCGAGCACTCTTACCCTGTTGGGTGGTAGGTGCGACATATGCCAACGGGTGGCTTATCATTGTGGGAGCCAGTAAGACGTCACCGGTGCCTGGAAACGGGATGAGGCGAAGACATGCACGCCGGCGAATCTTACCCTGCTTCGGGGCTCTCCGTGGAGATAACATCCCTACTGCTGCTCTACGGGGTCTCCGCATGATCACTAGATGGACAAGTAGCTACACAATGCTCCTTGAGCTGTTCGGTGGGAGGAGGAAGAAGGGCACAGATAGCTTGCTTCTTCTCCTTGTGTGGTGTCTAAAACTAGCTGGGGGTCCAACCCTTTGCATGGGTGCCCCAGGGGGGTTTATATAGGCCTACCCCCCAAGGGTACAATGGTAATCTGACTGGGCGCGGGGCCCAGCCGTCTGTGACTGCGCTCGCCGGCTTCTGTGCCGGCCGCTGGGGCCCGCCGACTGGTGGGTCCCGCCGGCTGCCGGCTCCTCGGTCAACAGGTAGGCCCCACTGTCCGGGACCTGGTCGCCAGCTGGCTACTGTTGCTCCATCTTGGTGACGTGGGCTTCGTCGTGGTAGGCGTGGCTACAGTACCGCCGCCCGGCGGGTGATTACTGTAGCCTCACCACGTCTTGTCTCCTTAATGGGGCGTCTCCTTCGAGGAAGATGGCAAGCCGGCTGCGGGGAGCCGGCTCTCTCTTGGGCCGACTGGGGGAGGTGTGGCCGCCTTCAGGTGTCTCTCTGCCCAAAGGGACCCACCGCCCGTGGGCCGCGCTGGTAGTCCATCGTGGATGGCGTCAGGGTCGGCATGGCAACAGTGTTGCGCCGGGCGGGTCATGGTCACCCGTACGGCGCACTGTGTCGATCGTGCTCTGGGATTTGGGGGTGGAAGGCTTTACTGTAGCCACGCCCCGTCACATCACCGCTAGGTGGATGCGAACTTTGGGGGTACGGTCTTGACTGCTTCAAGGGAGCCGGCTTCTTGGAGTCGGCCTTCTCGCAGCCGGCGTCTCGAAGTCGGCCCTCCCGCGGCTTTCTTCACGAGGGCTAAAGTCGGGCCGCCTTCCGAAAGCCGGCCTGGATGACAGGCAGCAAGGGGAAGGCGGCCCCATGTCTTGGATTCTTGAGAGCCGGACGGGCTCGTAATTTTTTCAGAAGGGCCAGGGGAAGCCGGCTAGGCTACCCCTGGCTATTTACTCCGACAGTAGTCCCCGAAGCTGATCGAGCTTCGAGGCGGTCAGAGGGACGAGAAGCTTGGTCAGCTTCCTACCCTGAGGAGCCGGCTTTGCTGGTGTATGCCGATTTCAGAGAGCTCTTGTGTCTTGCAGGCGGGATGGTGGTTGACCCGCGTGCTGACCGCGGGCCCTCCCGTGGGCCAAGTGGCAGTGGAAACCTGCCAGTGCACGCCGCGACGGGACGCCGTCGCAGGCCCGGGCCCGCCACTCCTAGGCCTCGGCCCGAGTGCTGATCTTCTGCGGCCCAGGTGGACCGCTCGCCTTCCCGTGGCGATTTTATTTCGCCGTTAGGGCATAATAAGCGTGGGACGTGGGGGAGTGGGCACGATCGATCCCCACGTTCCCCCACGCCGCGCCTCCTCGGCTCCGCCGCGCGAGCCTATAAGTAGGGGGAGGAGGGGGAGAGACAAAGGTTCGCATGCTCTCTCTCACTCCGCCCCTCTTCGTCCTCCTTTCTTCCTCTCGCTGCCGTCGTAGCTTCCCGTCTCAACGCCGCCGTGCTGCCGCATCGTCTTGCTCCCATGGCGCTGTCGAGCTCGTGGGACGGCTCCAACGTCCATGAGGACCATGTTGAGTTCCTCCGCCAGACTCGGCGCCTGCCCGATGCCAACCTCGTGCGGGTCTGCCTGGCACCGGAGACGGAGATCTCGCCGGCCCCGGAGGAGGGCGAGCGGGTCGTCTTCCGCTCGCACTTCCTGCGCGGCTTCGGCCTTCCGGCGAGCGGATTCCTGCGCTCCTTCCTCGAGTTCTACAATCTTCAGCCGCATCACCTCACGCCCAACACGGTGATGCTGTTGTCGGCCTTCATCTCTCTCTGCGAAGGTTTCTTGGGGGTGCTCCCCATGCTGGAACTCTAGGGGGAATTCTTCCAGAGCAAACTCGGCACCGTCGTCGCAGGCGTGCCCGCCCCCTGCGGGGCCTACATCGCCATGAGGAGGTCGGGCGAGAACAACCCGTTCCCGTCCATCCCCCTGATCCAGTCGGTGAAGATCTGGCAGAAGTCGTACTTCTACGTGAAGAACGTCGCCCAGCAAGGAGACCACGTCAACCTGTCGGCTTACGTAGCCGGCCCGCCGGCTGGGAGGCAGCCCTCATGGAGTTTCCGGTCCAGGTCACTGTCTCAGGCCGGGAACGCTGCCGTCTCCCGGCTTCAGGTGATGATCCAGTCGGAAGGCCTGAGCGGGGCCGACTTGGTGGCCGCCTTCGTGGAGCGCCAGATACTTCCTCTCCAAAGCCGGCCCCACATGATGTGTCGGATGAGCGGCCGCTTCGACCCAAGCCGGCTGAGCACCAGGGAGATGCCTCATGCGGAGGTGTCGTACATGGTAAATTATATCTCCAATTGCAAGCTCGCCGAGGACTAGCGATACGGCAAGGTGCCGTATTCTCGCGCCAACCCTCCGCCCGTTGTAAGCTTTCCTCTCTTTCTTCTTTTTGTTGGTAGCCGGCTTTATGATGGCCGGCTTCTGATCGGTCGGTTCTTCTTAGCAGAACCCCCTTCTTGCGCCGACGATCGGGGCAGCAGGGATAGAACGCCAGTACGTCCCCGACTGCACGGTGGACGACGTCGACGAGCCGGATTTGGAGGCGGCCGCCATGGAAGACGCCGTCGTGGGGGACGACGCCGAGCCCGGAGGCACAGGGCTTACCGCCAGCTTCGTGGACTGGCCGGATGATGCCGAAGCCGAAGTCGCCCCGCGTCGCCAGCCGGCGGCCGACCATCAAGGCGCGGGCTCGTCCACCGCGCCGGCTGCCAGCGGCGGCGCACAGAAGCGCCGGGCCACGTCAATCCTCTTCAGCAGTCGGCCGAAGAAGTCCAAAGTCTCCACCGCGGCGACCAAACGAGATGAGGCGGCCGCGAAAGCGGCCCGCTTCTGCAAGGCGGTGAAGCAGCCTCAGGCGGTCTCAGCGTAAGTCGTCGATTGCCTGGTCGCATGCTTTTCATCGTTCTCTCCTGTTCGAACATTCTTCCTAACCTTTTCCCGCTCGCTGGACAGGGCGCCGCTTTCCCTTGAGCGGGGTCCGGGCGGCTCCGTAGTTGGGCCGACTGTAGGGTCTTCGGGCTCCCGCCGTGTGGACCCCCGCGCCGACCTCAGGGAAGCCACGGAGTGGAACGCCCGTGAGGCGCGGGAGGAGCGTGAAGCGGCGGAAAAAGCGGCTGCCCAGGCGGCGAGGGAGCAGGCCGACGCGGCAGCCAAGGCCCAGGCGAAGGCGGCGACCGCGGAAACGGAGGCGGAGGGTTCACGTAACCAGCCTCCGCTGCTCGCCATTCCCCTCCGAGCCGTGGCCCCTGACACCCCATTGCCCCTGGCGGAGGAAATCGTCCAAGACCCGCCGCTGATGGAGAGGAGGGAGGACCTCGTGGTCTTCGCGGGGAGAGCGCCGCCGGCAGCGCCAACCGGAGCGAGCCAAGGCGGCCAATCGTCAGCGGCGCCAGAGGAGCCAGCCGAGGGTGAGCCAGAGGACGGAGCCGGCCTCGAGGTGCAGCCGGTGACGCGTCGGCGCGCAGGGGGAGGCGCCGCTCCGCTGGAGTCGCGCCGAGTTGCGGGCGCCGGCCAGTCGGCGGAGGCTCTGGAGGCGGCCAGCACCGCCACGTCCGAGTGGACTCCCAGCGGGGGGACTGGCGAGCTGAATGTGGCGGCTCAAGAGGTCCGGAGCCGGCTTCAAACTCAGGCTGCCCTACTGCAGCAGTACACCCAGGAGTTCCTGTCGACGCGGGCCGCCATCCGGGTGAGTCTTTCATTCTTGGCCACTTTGGTCTCTTGATTTCTTCCGTGGGGGCATGTCAGCGCACCCACTGGGTGTAGTCCCCGAGATTCGGGCCGACTGCTGAGCAGTCGGGTCGGATCTTTCTTGACGACTACCTTATTTTTGCTTCCTGTTTGAACTTCCAGGAATATCATAACTCCCGTGCTGCCGCCTTCAACTCCCAGGCTCACGAGTTGGGTCGGAAGACTGACGACCTGGCCAACAGCCGAAGTAAGTGCTTGATCTTGTCTGTCTCCTGTGGGGGCGCGTTAGCGCACCCACTGGGTGTAGTCCCCGAGATTCGGGCCGACTGCTGAGCAGTCGGGTCGGATCTTCCTTGACGACTTTTTCCTTATTGGTTCTTTCTTTCGTCTTTTGTGCTTTCAGGGGCCAACGCCGACTTGAGGAGGGAGCTCGGCGAAGCGCAGGCCGTCCTTCATACCAAGGATGCTGAGTACGCTGCCTTGGTCCAGGAGCGTGACCGCCTGGCCAAGAAGCTGGCTGACCAGGAGGAGAGCCACAAGGCGGCCCTGCAGAAAGCACAGGATAGCGAGGCCGCCCTAAAGGCAGAGTTTGAGACCAAGGCGGCGAGCTGGGCTGAGACCCGGCAAGCGCTGGATGAAGGCTTCGGACGCATCGAGGACTTGATCGACGGTAAGCCGCCTTCCTCGCTCCTCTCCTGCCCCTTGCCGCCTGGTTTTTGGCCTGACTTGTGATGTTGCCTATTTTCTTGTGCAGACTACTTTCCCGGCTACTCCACCTTCGCTGCCCAAACCATCGAGGCCCATCGCGAGGCGCGCCGTCAGGCGGGGGTCAACATCGCGCCGGACGCGAATCCGACGCTTGAGGAGCAGCTCTTGGCTGTCCAAGCGCGGCTGCAGCCGGCTCACCGGATGCTTCGCCGGCTCCAATGTGCCGGGGCGCGGGTGTTGGCCGCCCTCTGGCCCGGTGAGACGATCCCCCGCACCCCAAGCCGGACTGCCGACTGGCTGGAGGTCGCAGTCGGTCGCTTTGAAGCTTGGAAGGCGTCGGCGGCCTGTCTTGGAGTCGAGCGGGCGTTGGAGTTCGTTCGAGCTTGGTACCCAGGGCTGAACCTGGACCAGCTGCGCCCTTGGCGGCTGGAGGCCGACGCAGAGCTGGAGGAGATGCGGTCGGCTATCGCCCAGCGTGCTTCCACGATCGCCGAGTGCACCGACATCAGCGTTTTTCCGCCTGAAATCAATGATGACGGCGTTGCCCAGCCGGAGGAGTGGTTCGGGCTGAACCCGGCGGTGGGCGAGGACTCAGCAGAGGAGATCGCCTCCAGCGACAAGGGCGAGGATGACGAAGAAGAGGACGGTGAAGACGTCGAGCCGGCTAGTGGAACAACCGGCCGGCCTCAGGCTGACCGTGCCTCTAGCAACGAGGCGCGTGGAAGCGCGCCCTCTGCGGGAGGCCGTGATCAAGCCGAGGTTCGCCAGTCGGCCACTCCTTCAGCCGGCACAACCGTCTCCGCCGACCAGCCCGGCTCGTCGGTCGCTCCGCCAGCTTGACCTGCCGTCCTTATTTTTCCTGCTTGTTGCCTTTTGAACAATATTTATTAAGCTTTCGCAGTTCCACCCACTAGGGTGTATCCAAACTATGTTGAATGCTGGCCTCTTGGAGGTCTTTTATGTAAATATTATTATGTGCATGTTTGGTTTCCATTCGCGTATGCTTTTTATCCTTAGGCTTTTTCCTTTGTCGCCTTCCCTCTTTGGGGAGGCAAGTACTCGAGCTTTCTTGGATTGAAGTGAAGTGAATGGAAACCGGCCGGCCGGCTACTTTGGTAGTCGGTCGGTGGTAGGCGGCAAACCGGCTTTCGTTATATTAGTCCGTTGGTCCCTGGCCATTTTTCGTGTGGGCATCCTTTCCTGCTTTTGACTCTTGCCAGCCGGACAGCCGGTTCTTCGAACTGCGACTTTGGTAAGAGCTAAGCCTGGGTGTCGGCACACTACTTGTCTGACCGCGGGTAGGACTTCTAATATAACTCCAGTCGGCCAGTCCCCAGGCCGACTAGTCGAACCCGGTGCCGGACGGAACAAGTAAATGAAATGACAAGGTCATAAGCATGATACTTTTCATTCATAGATAAAAGATGGCAGTCCCCGAGCCCTCCTCGGGGGGCCTATTGTCTCGTACTTAGTACAAAAGTTAGCGTGATACATACTGCATTTCAACTGTAAAATCTTCGAAGGAGGTTGGCGTTCCATGGTCGTTCTGACTCCTTGCCGGAGTCGTCTCTCTTGCGTGCCTTGGGCTTCTGCGCGTCGATTAGGTAGTAGGAGTCGTTGCCTAGAGCTCTGCTGATGACGAAGGGGCCCTCCCAAGGGGCTGAGAGCTTGTGCTGGCCGGCTATTCGCTGGATCAGCCGGAGCACAAGATCGCCCTCTTGGAAGGATCTTGGCCTGACCTTCCGACTGCGGTAGCGGCGCAAACCCTGCTAGTAGATGGCAGACCGGCTGAGGGCTAACAATCGGCCTTCTTCCAGCAGGTCGACGCCGTCTTCTCGTGCTTCCTTGGCCTCTGCCTCCGTGTACATGGTTACCTGGGGCGAGTCGAACTCGATGTCGGTTGGGATGATCGCCTCGGCATCGTACACGAGGAAGAAAGGAGTGAAGCCGGTTGACTTGTTTGGGGTAGTGCGCATACTACAGAGGACAGCCGGCAGCTCATCGAGCCAACAGCCGGCTGAACGCTCCAGTGGTACGACCAGTCGGGGCTTGATGCCGGAGAGGATGAGGTCGTTGGCTTGCTCGACCTGGCCGTTTGACTGCGGGTGGGCGACGGACGCTAAGTCCAGCCGGATACCTTGCGCTGCGCAGAAACGTGCCAAGGCTCCTTTGGCAAAATTCGTGCCATTGTCGGTGATGATGCTGTGTGGCATGCCGTACCGAGTTGTTATGTCTGCGATGAATGTCACAGCAGTCGGCCCATTCAGCTTCTTGATCGGCTTTGCCTCAATCCACTTGGTGAATTTGTCCACGGCGACGAGCAAATGCGTCATGCCGCCGCGCGCTGTCTTGAATGGGCCCACCATGTCCAGTCCCCAAACGGCGAAGGGCCAGGTGAGGGGAATGGTCTTGAGTGTCGAAGCCGGCATGTGTTGCTTGGAGCTGAAGAGTTGGCACCCTTTGCAATATTTAACTAATTCTTTGGCGTCATCCAAAGCAGTCGGCCGGAAGAAACCATGGCGGAAAGCTTTGGCGACGAGTGATCTTGAAGCCGCATGGTGGCCGCATTCTCCTTGGTGAATGTCTCTGAGGATTGCAATGCCCTTCTCTTGCTCGACGCACCGTTGGTGGACTCCAGTGGCACTGCGCTTGACGAGTTCTCTGTTGACGATTGTGTATGCTCCGGCTCGATGTTGGACTTGTCTTGCCTCTGTTTCGTCAGCCGGCAGATCTTGGTTTACTAGGAAGTTGAGGATCGACTGAGCCCATGATGGAGCCGCGACTTCTCCTACTGCCAATGTGGCTACTGCCACCAGGGTGGGCGGGCTGGGTGGTGAAATGCTGGAGTCGGCCACCGGCTGTTGTGTTGGTGCAGTCCCCGGGCCGGCTACTGCAGTCCCCGAGCCGGGTGTGGCAGTCCCCGAGCCGGTTGCCGAAGTCCCCGGGCCGACTACTGAAGTCCCGGGGTCGCCTGCTTGGTTCTTCGAGCCGGACCCGGCCGCATCGTGGTCAGGCGGTACGAAGATGGAATCGGACTCTGGAGACGCCTTGATGGACGGCTTGAGGAGGCGTTGTAGAGCGACGCCGGTTGGTATTGCTTGCCGAGTGGAGCCTATTCGAGCCAGGGCATCGGCTGGCTCATTGTCGGCTCGCGGTACGTGGAGGAACTCGCATCCTTCAAAGTATCCACTGAGTTGTTGAACCAGAAAGCGGTAGCTTGCCATATTTGCGTCCTTGGCATCCCAGTTGCCGGATGATTGCTGAACCACCAAGTCTGAGTCGCCATAACATAGGATCCGGCGGATGCCGAGTTCCTTGGCAAGCCGGAGCCCGTGTATGAGTGCCTCGTACTCGGCTACATTGTGTTGGGGAACGTAGCAGAAATTCAAAATTTTCCTACGTGTCACCAAGATCTATCTATGGAGAGACTAGCGACGAGGGAAGGAGAGTGCATCTACATACCCTTGTAGATCGCTAAGAGGAAGCGTTCAAGTGAACGGGGTTGATGGAGTCGTACTCGTCGTGATTCAGATCACCGATGATCCTAGTGCCGAACGGACGGCACCTCCGCGTTCAACACACGTACAGCTCGACGATGTCTCCCATGCCTTGATCCAGCAAGGAGAGAGGGAGAGGTTGAGGAAGACTCCATCCAGCAGCAGCACAACGGCGTGGTGGTGATGGAGGAGCGTGGCAATCCTGCAGGGCTTCGCCAAGCACCTACGGGAGAGGAGGAGGTGTCACGGGAGGGAGGGAGGCGCCGAGGGCTCAGGTATGGATGCCCTCCCTCCCCTCCACTATATATAGGGGCAGGGGAGAGGGGGGAGGCGCAGACTTGCCCCTTCCTCCAAGGAAGGGGTGCGGCTAAGAGGGGGGGGGAGTCCATCCTCCCCAAGGCACCTCGGAGGTGCCTTCCCCCTTTAGGACTCTCCCCTTTTTCCTATATCTTGGCGCATGGGCCTCTAGGGGCTGGTGCCCTTGGCCCATGTAGGCCAAGGCGCACCCCCTACAGCCCATGTGCCCCCCCCCCGGGACAGGTGGCCCCACCCGGTGGGCCCCCGGGACCCTTCCGGTGGTCCCGGTACAATACCGATGACCCCGAAACTTGTCCCGATGGCCGAAACAGGACTTCCTATATATAAATCTTTACCTTCGGACCATTCCGGAACTCCTCGTGACGTCCGGGATCTCATTCGGGACTCCGAACAACATTCGGTAACCACATACAAACTTCCTTTATAACCCTAGCGTCATCGAACCTTAAGTGTGTAGACCCTACGGGTTCGGGAGACATGTAGTCATGACCGAGATGTTCTCCGGTCAATAACCAACAGCGGGATCTGGATACCCATGTTGGCTCCCACATGTTCCACGATGATCTCATCAGATGAACCACGATGTCAAGGACTCAATCAATCCCGTATACAATTCCCTTTGTCTAGCGGTATGGTACTTGCCCGAGATTCGATCGTCGGTATACCGATACCTTGTTCAATCTCGTTACCGGCAAGTCTCTTTACTCGTTCCGTAACACATCATCCCGTGATCAACCCCTTGGTCACATTGTGCACATTATGATGATGTCCTACCGAGTGGGCCCAGAGATACCTCTCCGTTTACACGGAGTGACAAAATCCCAATCTCGATTCGTGCCAACCCAACAGACACTTTCAGAGATACCCGTAGTGTACCTTTATAGCCACCCAGTTACGTTGTGACGTTTGGCACACCCAAAGCACTCCTACGGTATCCGGGAGTTGCACAATCTCATGGTCTAAGGAAATGATACTTGACATTAGAAAAGCTTTAGCATACGAACTACATGATCTTGTGCTAGGCTTAGGATTGGGTCTTGTCCATCACATCATTCTCCTAATGATGTGATCCCGTTATCAACGACATCCAATGTCCATGGTCAGGAAACCGTAACCATCTATTGATTAACGAGCTAGTCAACTAGAGGCTTACTAGGGACATGGTGTTGTCTATGTATCCACACATGTATCTGAGTTTCCTATCAATACAATTCTAGCATGGATAATAAACGATTATCATGAACAAGGAAATATAATAATAATCAATTTATTATTGCCTCTAGGGCATATTTCCAACAGTCTCCCACTTGCACTAGAGTCAATAATCTAGTTCACATCGATATGTGATTAACACTCAAGGTCACATCCCCATGTGACTAACACCCAAAGAGTTTACTAGAGTCAATAATCTAGTTCACATTTACCATGTGATTAACACTCGATGAGTTCTGGGTTTGATCATGTTATGCTTGTGAGAGAGGTTATAGTCAACGGGTCTGAACCTTTCAGATCCGTGTGTGCTTTACAAATCTCTATGTCATCTCCTAGATGCAGCTACCACGTTCTATTTGGAGCTATTCCAAATAACTGTTCTACTTGGAGCTATTCTAAATTGTTGCTCCATTATACGTATCCGGTATCTCTACTCAGAGCTATCCGGATAGGTGTTAAGCTTGCATCGACGTAACCCTTTACGACGAACTCTTTTACCACCTCCATAATCGAGAAAATTCCTTAGTCCACTAGTTACTAAGGATAACTTTGACCGCTGTCCTGTGATCCATTCTTGGATCACTCTTGTACCCCTTGACTGACTCATGGTAAAGCACACTTCAGGTGCGGTACACAGCATAGCATACTGTAGAGCCTATGTCTTAAGCATAGGGGACGACCTTCGTTCCTTTCTCTCTATTCTGCCATGGTCGAGCTTTAAGTCTTAACTTCATACCTTACAACTCAGGCAAGAACTCCTTCTTTGACTGATCCATCTTGAACACCTTCAAGATCACGTCAAGGCATGTGCTCATTTGAAAGTACTATTAAGCGTTTTGATCTATCCTTATAGATCTTGATGCTCAATGTTCAAGTAGCTTAATCCAGGTTTTCCATTGAAAACACTTTCCAAATAACCCTATATGCTTTCCAGAAATTCTACGTCATTTCTGATCATTAATATGTCAACAACATATACTCATCAGAAATTCTATAGTGCTCCCACTCACTTCTTTGGAAATACAAGTTTCTCATAAACTTTGTATACACCCAAAATCTTTGATCATCATCAAAGCATACATTCCAACTCCGAGATGCTCACTCCAGTCCTCAGAAGGATTGCTGGAGCTTTGCATACTTATTAGCATATTTCAGGATAGACAAAACCTTCCGGTTGTATCACATACAACCTTTCCTCAAGAATCGTCGAGGAAACAATGTTTTGACATCCTATCTGCAAGATTTCATAAATAATGCAGTAATTGCTAATATAATTCCAACAGACTCTTAGCATCGCTACGAGTGAGAAAGTCTCATCGTAGTCAACTCCTTGAACTTGTCGAAAAACATCTTAACGACAAGTCGAGCTTTCTCAATGGTGACACTTACCATCATTGTCTGTCTTCCTTTCAAAATCCATATGTACCTAACAGCCTTACGACCATCAAGTAGTTCTTCCAAAGTCTACACTTTGTTTTCATACATGGATCCTCTCTCGGGTTTTATGGCCTTGAGCCATTTATCGGAATCCGGGCCCACCATCGCTTCTCCATAGCTCGTAGGTTCATTGTTGTCTAGCAACATGACTTCCAAGACAGGATTACGTACCACTCTGAAGTAGTACGCATCCTTGTCATCCCACGAGGTTTGGTAGTGACTCGATCCGAAGTTTCATGATCACTATCATAAGCTTCCACTTCAGTTGGTGTACGTGCCACAGGAACAACTTCCTGTGCCCTGCTACACACTTGTTGAAGTGACGGTTCAATAACCTCATCAAGTCTCCACCATCCTCCCACTCAACTTTTCGAGAGAAACCTTTCCTCGAAAAAGGACCCGATTCAAGAAACAATCCCTATTGCTTTCGGATCTGAATTAGGAGGTATACTCAACTGTTTTTGGGTGTCCTATGAAGATGCATTTTATCTGCTTTGGGTTCGAGCTTATCAACCTGAAACCTTTTCACATAAGCGTCGCAGCCCCAAACTTTCAAGAAACGGCAACTTAGGTTTCTCCAAACCATAGTTCATACGGTGTCGTCTCAACGAAATTATGTGGTGCCCTATTTAAAGTGAATGTGGTTGTCTTTAATTCCTAACCCATAAACTATCGTGGCAGTTCGATAAGAGACATCATGGTATGCATCATATCCAATAGGGTGCAACTATGATGTTCGGACACACCATCACACTATGGTGTTCCAGGCGGTATTAATTGTGAAACAATTTCCACAATGTCTTAATTGTGTGCCAAAACTCGTAACTCAGATACTCATCTCTATGATCATATCATAGACATTTTATCCTCTTGTCACAATGATTTTCTACTTCACTCTGAAATTACTTGAACCATTCAATAATTCAGACTTGTGTTTCATCAAGTAAATATTCTCAACATCTACTCGAATCATCTGTGAAGTAAGAACATAACGATATTCACTGCATGCCTCAGCACTCATTGGACTGCACACATCAAAATGTGTTACTTCCAACAAGTTGCTATCTTGTTCCATCTTACTGAAAACGAGGCTTTTCAGTCATCTTGCCCATGTGGTATGATTTGCATGTCCCAAGTGATTCAAAATCAAGTGAGTCAAAACGGTCCATTTGCATGGAGTTTCTTCATGCATATACACCAATAGACATGGTTCGCATGTCTCAAACTTTTCAAAAACGAGTGAGCCCAAAGATCCATCAATATGGAGCTTCTTCATGCGTTTTATACCGATATGACTTACGTGGCAGTGCCACAAGTAGGTGGTACTATCATTACTATCTTTTGGCATGAACATGTGTATCACTACGATCGAGATTTAATAAACCATTCATTTTAGGTGTAAGACCATTGAAGGTATTATTCAAATAAACAGAGTAACCATTATTCTCCTTAAATGAATAACCGTATTGCGATAGACGTAATCCAATCATGTCTATGCTCAACGCAAACACCAAATAACAATTATTTAGGTTTAACACCAATCTCTTTGGTAGAGGGAGCGTGCGATGCTTGATCATATCAAGCTTGGAAAAACTTCCAACACATATCGTCAGCTCACCTTTAGCTAGTCTCCGTTTATTCCGTAGCCTTTTGTTTCGAGTTACTAACACTTAGCAACCGAACCGGTATCTAATACCCTGGTGCTACTAGGAGTACTAGCAAAGTACACATTAACACAATGTATATCCAATATACTTCTATCGACCTTGCCAGCCTTCTTATCTACCAAGTATCTAGGGTAATTCTGCTCTAGTGGTTGTTCCCCTTATTACAGAAGCACTTAGTCTCGGGTTTGGGTTTTACCTTGGGTTTCTTCACTAGAGCAGCAGCTGATTTGCCGTTTCATGAAGTATCCCTTCTTGCCCTTGCCCTTCTTGAAACTAGTGGTTTCCACCAACCATCAACAATTGATGCTCCTTCTTGATTTCTACTTTCGCGGTGTCAAACATCGCGAATACCTCAAGGATCATCATATCTATCCCTGATATGTTATAGTTCATCACGAAGCTCTAACAGCTTGGTGGCAATGACTTTGGAGAACCATCACTGTCTTATCTGGAAGATCAACTCCCACTCGATTCAAATGATTGTTGTACTCAGACAATCTGAGCACAAGCTCAACAATTGAGCTTTTCTCCTTAGTTTGCAGGTTAAGAAAGTCATCGGAGGTCTTATACCTCTTGACATGGGCACGAGCCTGAAATCCCAATTTCAGCCCTCAAAACATCTCATATGTTTCGCGATGTTTCAAAAACGTCTTTGGTGCCTCAACTCTAAACCGTTTAACTGAACTATCACGTAGTTATCAAAACGTGTATGTCAGATGTTCGCAACAACCACAGACAACGTTCGAGGTTCAGCACACTGAGCGGTGCATTAAGGACATAAGCCTTCTATGAAGCAATGAGGACAATCCTCAGTTTACGGACCTAGTCCGCATAATTGCTACTATCAACTTTCAACTAATTTTTCTCTAGGAACATATCTAAACAGTAGAACTATAGCGTGAGCTACGACATAATTTGCAAAAACCTTTTGACTATGTTCAGGATAATTAAGTTCATCTTATGAACTCCCACTCAGATAGACATCCCTCTAGTCATCTAAGTGATTACATGATCCGAGTCAAACTAGGCCGTGTCCGATCATCACGTGAGACGGACTAGTCATCATCGGTGAACATCTTCATGTTGATCGTATCTTCTATACGACTCATGTTCGACCTTTCGGTCTCCGTGTTCCGAGGCCATGTCTGTACATGCTAGGCTCGTCAAGTTAACCCTAAGTGTTTCGCGTGTGTAAATCTGTCTTACACCCGTTGTATGTGAACGTTAGAATCTAACACCCGATCATCACGTGGTGCTTTGAAACACGAACTGTCGCAACGGTGCACAGTTAGGGGAGAACACTTCTTGAAATTGTTGTAAGGGATCATCTTATTTACTACCGTCGTTCTAAGCAAATAAGATGTATAAACATGATAAACATCACATGCAATCAAATAGTGACATGATATGGCCATCATCACTTTGCTCCTTTTGATCTCCATCTTCGGGGCTCCATGATCATCATCGTCACCGGCATGACACCATGATCTCCATCATCGTGTCTTCATGAAGTTGCCTCGCCAACTATTACTTCTACTACTATGGCTAACGGTTAGCAATAAAGTAAAGTAATTACATGACGTTTAAGTTGACACGCAGGTCACAAATAAATAAAGACAACTCCTATGGCTCCTGCCGGTTGTCATACTCATCGACATGCAAGTCGTGATTCCTATTACAAGAACATGATCAATCTCATACATCACATATATCATTCATCACATCCTTTTTGGCCATATCACATCACATAGCATACCCTGCAAAAACAAGTTAGACGTCCTCTAATTGTTGTTTGCATGTTTTACGTGGCTGCTATGGGTTTCTAGCAAGAACGTTTCTTACCTACGCATGAACCACAACGTGATATGCCAATTGCTATTTACCCTTCATAAGGACCCTTTTCATCGAATCCGATCCGACTAAAGTGGGAGAGACAGACACCCGCCAGCCACCTTATGCAACTAGTGCATGTTTGTCGGTGGAACCGGTCTCACGTAAGCGTACGTGTAAGGTTGGTCCGGGCCGCTTCATCCCACGATGCCGCCGAATCAAGATAAGACTAGTAACGGCAAGCATATTGAACAATATCGACGCCCACAACTACTTTGTGTTCTACTCGTGCAAAGAATCTCCGCAATAGACCTAGCTCATGATGCCACTGTTGGGGAACGTAGCAGAAATTCAACATTTTCCTACGTGTCACCAAGATCTATCTATGGAGAGACTAGCAACGAGGGAAGGAGAGTGCATCTACATACCCTTGTAGATCGCTAAGCGGAAGCGTTCAAGTGAACGGGGTTGATGGAGTCGTACTCGTCGTGATTCAGATCACCGATGATCCTAGTGCCGAACGGACGGCACCTCCGCGTTCAACACACGTACAGCTCGACGATGTCTCCCACGCCTTGATCCAGCAAGGAGAGAGGAAGAGGTTGAGGAAGACTCCATCCAGCAGCAGCACAACGGCGTGGTGGTGATGGAGGAGCGTGGCAATCCTGCAGGGCTTCGCCAAGCACCTACGGGAGAGGAGGAGGTGTCACGGGAGGGAGGGAGGCGCCGAGGGCTCAGGTATGGATGCCCTCCCTCCCCTCCACTATATATAGGGGCAGGGGAGAGGGGGGAGGCGCAGCCTTGCCCCTTCCTCCAAGGAAGGGGTGCGGCTAAGAGGGGGGGAGGAGTCCATCCTCCCCAAGGCACCTCGGAGGTGCCTTCCCCCTTTAGGACTCTCCCCTTTTTCCTATATCTTGGCGCATGGGCCTCTAGGGGCTGGTGCCCTTGGCCCATGTAGGCCAAGGCGCACCCCCTACAGCCCATGTGGCCCCCCGGGGCAGGTGGCCCCACCCGGTGGGCCCCCGGGACCCTTCCGGTGGTCCCGGTACAATACCGATGACCCCGAAACTTGTCCCGATGGCCGAACAGGACTTCCTATATATAAATCTTTACCTCCGGACCATTCCGGAACTCCTCGTGACGTCCGGGATCTCATCCGGGACTCCGAACAACATTCGGTAACCACATACAAACTTCCTTTATAACCCTAGCGTCATCGAACCTTAAGTGTGTAGACCCTACGGGTTCGGGAGACATGTAGTCATGACCGAGATGTTCTCCGGTCAATAACCAACAACGGGATCTGGATACCCATGTTGGCTCCCACATGTTCCACGATGATCTCATCGGATGAACCACGATGTCAAGGACTCAATCAATCCCGTATACAATTCCCTTTGTCTAGCGGTATGGTACTTGCCCGAGATTCGATCGTCGGTATACCGATACCTTGTTCAATCTCGTTACCGGCAAGTCTCTTTACTCGTTCCGTAACAAATCATCCCGTGATCAACCCCTTGGTCACATTGTGCACATTATGATGATGTCCTACCGAGTGGGCCCAGAGATACCTCTCCGTTTACACGGAGTGACAAAATCCCAATCTCGATTCGTGCCAACCCAACAGACACTTTCAGAGATACCCGTAGTGTACCTTTATAGCCACCCAGTTACGTTGTGACGTTTGGCACACCCAAAGCACTCCTACGGTATCCGGGAGTTGCACAATCTCATGGTCTAAGGAAATGATACTTGACATTAGAAAAGCTTTAGCATATGAACTACATGATCTTGTGCTAGGCTTAGGATTGGGTCTTGTCCATCACATCATTCTCCTAATGATGTGATCCCGTTATCAACGACATCCAATGTCCATGGTCAGGAAACCGTAACCATCTATTGATTAACGAGCTAGTCAACTAGAGGCTTACTAGGGACATGGTGTTGTCTATGTATCCACACATGTATCTGAGTTTCCTATCAATACAATTCTAGCATGGATAATAAACGATTATCATGAACAAGGAAATATAATAATAATCAATTTATTATTGCCTCTAGGGCATATTTCCAACACATTGTTGGAGGCGGCAAAGTGAATCTGCAGCGTGTATCTGAGCTTGTCGCCTTTGGGAGAGGTAAGGACGACGCCGGCTCCCAAGCCGGTGCGCATCTTGGACCCGTCAAAGTGCATGCGCCAATGGGTGGAGTCGGGAGCCGGCGGCAGGTACTGGGTCTCGGCCCAGTCGACGAGGAAGTAGGCCAGTTCTTGGGACTTGATGGCGGTGCGGGGCTGGTAGAAGATTGTGTAAGGGGCCAGCTCAATGGCCCATTTCGCCACCCGGCCGGATGCGTCCTGGCTGCCTATGATCTCGGCCAGCAGGGTGGTGCATACGACCGTGACGGGATGCTCTTGAAAGTAGGGCTTCAGCTTCTTGGCGGTGAAGTACACGCCATAACACATCTTCTGGTAGTGCGGGTAGTTCTGCTTTGAAGCGGACAGCACCTCGCTCAAATAATACACCAGCCTCCGGACCGGCTGGGCTCGGCCTTCTTCTGGGCGTTGGACTACGATGACGGTGCTGACCACCCGGCCGGTTGCGGCAATGTAAAGGAGCATGGGCTCTTTCTCAGTCGGCGCCGCTAGGACGGGCGGCATGGCCAGCATCTTCTTCAGCTCGTGAAAAGCTTGGTCGGCCTGGTCGTTCCACTCGAAGTGAGTGCTCTTCTTCATGAGGCGGTAGAGGGGGAGAGCTTTCTCTCCGAGCCGGCTGATGAAGCGGTTCAAGGAGGCCAAGCATCCGGTGAACTTTTGGATGTCTCGAAGCTTGGTGGGGATCGCCATTCTCTCGATGGCCTTGATCTTCACCGGGTTGCATTCGATGCCGCGTTCGGAGACCAGGAAGCCTTGGAGCTGGCCGGCTGGCACTCCGAACACGCATTTCTCGGGGTTGAGCTTGATTTGGAACCGGCGTAGGTTCTCAAACATTTCTTTGAGGTCTTCCAGCAAGGTGCCGCGCTTCTCCGTCTTCACCACAATGTCGTCCATGTAGACGTGAGCGTTTCTGCCGAGTTGCTTGAGGAGGCACTTCTGCATGCAACGCTGAAAAGTGGCACCGGCATTTCTTAAGCCGAATGTCATAGTCAGGTAGTAGAAGGCTCCAAATGGCGTGATGAAGGCGGTCTTCAGGCGGTCGTCCGGATCTAGCTTTATCTGGTGATATCCTAAGTAAGCATCCAAGAAACTCAACAGCTCGCATCCGTCCGTGGAGTCTATCACTTGGTCAATCCTCGGCAGGGCAAAGGGATCTTTAGGGCAGGCCTTGTTGAGGCTTGTGTAGTCTATACACATGCGCCACTTGTTGTTCTTCTTTAACACGAGGACCGGGTTGGCAAGCCACTCTGGAAAAAAGACTTCCATAATGAAGCCGGCTGCCAGAAGCCGGGCTATCTCCTCCCCTACAATCCTTCTCTTTTCCTCTGATAGTCGGCGGAGGGGCTGCTTGACTGGTTTCGCGTCTTCTCGGACGTGTAGTTTGTGCTCGGCGAATTCCTTCGGAACACCCGGCATGTCCTTGGGGGACCATGCAAAGATGTCCTGATTCTCAAGGAGGAAATCGGCGAGCTCGCCTTCCTATTTGTTGTTCAGGCTTTCCCCGATGACGGCAAACCTCTCGGGGTGCTCGGGGTCAAGGGGTATCTTCTTGGTTTCTTTGGACGGCTGGAAAGATCCTTGGGCATCATACTCCTTGGGGTCGGGGGACTGGTTCGGCTGCTTGCTGGCCATGGCCACGACCCGGTCCAACATCTTCTTCTCTTCGGCAATCACAAGGGACTCGGCCAGCCGGCTGCTGGCGGCAGCGCACTCGGAAGACTTCTTGTAATCGCCGGCTACGGTGATGACGCCCTTGGAACTTTGTATCTTCATCTTGAGGTATGCATAGTGGGGAACTGCCATGAACCTGGCCAAGGCGGGTCGGCCAAGCAACGCGTGGTAGGGGCTCTCCAGGTCCACCACTTCAAACCAGATTTCTTCCCGGCGGAAATGCTCCTTGTCCCCAAAGAGTACATCAATCTTGATCTTGCCAATGGGGGCGCAGGACAAGCCGGGTACGATGCCATGAAACACTGTCCGAGTAGGCATGAGCTGCTTCGTCTTGACATTTAGCTTCTCCGGGGTGTCACGGTACAGGATGTTGATGCTGCTCCCGCCGTCTATCAGCACGCGGGAGAAGCGGGCAGCGTGTCTGTCCGTCGCGAGGATGGCTTCCAGGACCAACGCATAAGAGCCGGGAGACGGCATCACCTCTGGGTGGTCGGCCCGGCTCCAGCTGATGGGTTTTTCTGACCAATGCATGTGTCCGGCGGGGTTGGCAGCGACCACGCTGACTTCCTGGTGCTCTCGGAGTTTGCCGCGCTGGTCTTCGAGCTGGCTTGTAAAGACGATGTAGGTTGCTTGCTCGTCGGGGAATTCGTCGTGCACGGCTCCGACTGCTGGCCAAGCGGCCGGAGGCGGCGGAGCCGGAGGCGGCGGGCGGGCAGGCGGAGGCGGCGCGAGCCCCTCGCCTTTAGAGATTCGGGTGAGCCAATGGCACTTCCGGGTTGTGTGGTTGGACGGCTTCGCGCCGCTATGGAATTTGCACGGGGCGTCGAGAGTTTGCTCGTAGGAGAAAGCCGGCTGCCAAGCCGGCCGGCCGCCCTTGGGCTTCTTGGGCGCGGGTCGCCCTTCAGGCAGCGCGTCTTCGACCGTGGCCACCTGCCGACTGGCGGGAGGCGGTGCAGGGCCCTTGCGCTTGTGGTCATTCGGGTGTGGGCGTCGGCCGGAATCCCCTGCCAGCGTCTTGGGCGCTGGGTTGAGTACTTTCCCAGATGCGTCTACCCGGAGCTCGGTCTTCATCGAAGAGTCGGCGGTGGCGTATTTGTCTGCTATGTCCAGAAGCTCGTCGAGGGTAGTCGGCTCGTCGCAGAGGAGCTTGTGCTTGAGGAGGGTACCTTGTCGGCACCCGGCGGTGAAGTATTCGATGGCTTGCACCTCGTGCACCCCCTCGCAAGAATTGCGGAGCTCGGCCCAATGCGTGAGGTAGTCGCGAGTGGACTCGGCTGGGCCCTGTACGCACAGGGAGAGCTGCCTGAGCTTGGGAGCCCGCTTGTAGCTGCTGGTGAAGTTGCGGATGAAAGCTTCGGTGAAATCTAGCCAGCTGTTGATGCTGAGAGGCTTGAGGTTGTTGAGCCAGGTCCGCGTCGTGCCTTGCAGCATGAGGGGCACGTACTGTTGGGGAACGTAGTAATTTCAAAAAAATTCCTACGCACACGCCAGATCATGGTGATGCATAGCAACGAGAGGGAAGAGTGTTGTCTACGTACCCTCATAGACCGACTGCGGAAGCGTTGACGCAACGTAGAGGAAGTAGTCGTACGTCTTCCTGATCCGACCGATCCAAGTACCGTTACTCCGGCACCTCCGAGTTCTTAGCACACGTACAGCTCAATGACGCTCCCCGGGCTCCGATCCAGCAAAGCTTCGGGGATGAGTTCCGTCAGCACGACGGCGTGGTGACGATGATGATGTTCTACTGACGCAGGGCTTCGCCTAAGCACTGCAACGATATGACCGAGGTGGAATATGGTGGAGGGGGGCACCGCACACGGCTAAGGAACGATCACGAGGATCAATTGTGTGTTCTAGGGTGCCCCCTGCCCCCGTATATAAAGGAGGGAGGGGGAGGTGCGGCCGGCCCCCATGGGGTGCGCCTGGAGGAGTCCTACTTCCACCGGGAGTAGGACTCCCCTCCTCTTGCCTTGTTGGAGAAGGAAAGGGGGAGAGAGAAGAGGAAAGGGGGACGCCGCCCCCCCCCCTTCCTTATCCTATTCGGACTAGGGGGAGGGGGCGCGCGGCCTGCCCTGGCCGGCCCCTCTCTTCTCCCTTATGGCCCATGTAGGCCCATCTACCCCCGGGGGGGTTCCGGTAACCCCCCCCCCCCGGTACTCCGGTAAAATGCCGATTTCACCCGGAACAATTCCGATGTCCAAATATAGGCTTCCAATATATCAATCTTTATGTATCGACCATTTCGAGACTCCTCGTCATGTCCGTGATCACATCTAGGACTCCGAACAACCTTCGATACATCAAAATGCATAAACTCATAATAACTGTCATCGTAACGTTAAGCGTGCAGACCCTACGGTTCGAGAACAATGTAGACATGACTGAGACAAATCTCCGGTCAATAACCTATAGCGGGACCTGGATGCCCATATTGGCTCCTACATATTCTACGAAGATCTTTATCGGTCAGACCGCATAACAACATACGTTGTTCCCTTTGTCATCGGTATGTTACTTGCCCGAGATTCGATCGTCGGTATCCAGTGCCTAGTTCAATCTCATTACCGGCAAGTCTCTTTACTCGTTCCGTAATACATCATCTCGCAACTAACTCATTAGTTGTAATGCTTGCAAGGCTTATGTGATGTGCATTACCGAGATGGCCCAGAGATACTTCTCTGACAATCGGAGTGACAAATCCTAATCTCGAAATACGCCAACCCAACATCTACCTTTGGAGACACCTGTAGAGCACCTTTATAATCACCCATTTACGTTGTGACGTTTGGTTGCACACAAAGTGTTCCTCCGGTACACGGGAGTTGCATAATCTCATAGTCATAGGAACATGTATAAGTCATGAAGAAAGCAATAACAACATACTAAACGATCGGCTGCTAGGCTAATGGAATGAGTCATGTCAATCAGATCATTCAACTAATGATGTGATCTTGTTAATCAAATAACAACTCTTTTGTTCATGGTTAGGAAACATAACCATCTTTGATTAACGAGCTAGTCAAGTAGAGGCATACTAGTGACACTCTGTTTGTCTATGTATTCACACATGTATTATGTTCCTGGTTAATACAATTCTAGCATGAATAATAAACATTTATCATGACATAAGGAAATAAATAATAACTTTATTATTGCCTCTAGGGCATATTTCCTTTAGTCTCCCACTTGCACTAGAGTCAATAATCTAGATTACATAGTAATGATTCTAACACCCATGGAGCCTTGGTGCTGATCATGTTTTGCTCGTGGAAGAGGCTTAGTTAACGGGTCTGCAACATTCAGATCCGTATGTATCTTGCAAATCTGTATGTCTCCCACCTGGACTAGATCCCGGATGGAATTGAAGCGTCTCTTGATGTGCTTGGTTCTCTTGTGAAATCTGGATTCCTTTGCCAAGGCAATTGCACCAGTATTGTCACAAAAGATTTTCATTGGGCCCGATGCACTAGGTATGACACCTAGATCGGCTATGAACTCCTTCATTCAGACTCCTTCGTTTGTTGCTTCCAAAGCAGCTATGTACTCTGCTTCACATGTAGATCCCGCCACAACGCATTGTTTAGAACTGCACCAACTGACAGCTCCACCATTTAATGTAAACATGTATCCGGTTCGCGATTTAGAATCGTCAGGATCAGTGTCAAAGCTTGCATCAACGTAACCGTTTACGATGAGCTCTTTGTCACCTCCATATACAAGAAACATATCCTTAGTCCTTTTCAGGTACTTCAGGATGTTCTTGACCGCTGTCCAGTGATCCACTCCTGGATTACTTTGGTACCTCCCTGCTAAACTTATAGCAAGGCACACATCAGGTCTGGTACACAGCATTGCATACATGATAGAGCCTATGGCTGAAGCATAGGGAACATCTTTCATTTTCTCTCTATCTTCTGCAGTGGTCGGGCATTGAGTCTGACTCAACTTCACACCTTGTAACACAGGCAAGAACCCTTTCTTTGCTTGATCCATTTTGAACTTTTTCAAAATCTTGTCAAGGTATGTGCTTTGTGAAAGTCCAATTAAGCGTCTTGATCTATCTCTATAGATCTTTATTCCTAATATGTAAGCAGCTTCACCGAGGTCTTTCATTGAAAAACTATTATTCAAGTATCCCTTTATGCTATCCAGAAATTCTATATCATTTCCAATCAGTAATATGTCATCCACATATAATATCAGAAATGCTACAGAGCTCCCACTCACTTTCTTGTAAATACAGGCTTCTCCGAAAGTCTGTATAAAACCAAATGCTTTGATCACACTATCAAAGCGTTTATTCCAACTCCAAGAGGCTTGCACCAGTCCATAAATGGATCGCTGGAGCTTGCACACTTTGTTAGCTCCCTTTGGATCGACAAAACCTTCGGGTTGCATCATATACAACTCTTCTTCCAGAAATCCATTCAGGAATGCAGTTTTGACATCCATCTGCCAAATTTCATAATCATAAAATGCGGCAATTGCTAACATGATTCGGACAGACTTAAGCATCGCTACGGGTGAGAAGGTCTCATCATAGTCAACCCCTTGAACTTGTCGAAAACCTTTTGCGACAAGTCGAGCTTTGTAGACAGTAACATTACCGTCAGCTTTGATCAGATGGTTACTCAGGATGCTTTAAATGCGGAGGCCTGGAATGCTCCTGAACCAGTTAATGATGTTCAGAACAATGGGTGGGGGGTGTGGCCTGTGGTAACTCCACCCTACACTGGTTTCAGCTTTAGGACCTTCTTTCAGTATGATGGTCCGTCCCTCATGGATGGTGTGGACCCGGAGCATAATGTGCACGATAATTTATCTGACATTTGGTCATCTGATTCGGAGTTTCAAACAGTAGATGCTTTGGCTGATGGATTTGTGAATGGCAGTCCTGCAGCGAGGAGGGAGTTCGTCAGGGCTGGAGGAAACTCCCTTTTTCTTCAGATTGCAGTTGATTATGAGTTCTTGCTATGGATTGGGGGCATGCTCAAACGCATTTATACGCCCACTATCACCCTGCAACACAATTCTCCTGTAATGATGCCCCTCAATCCCTTTCAGATTATTCAGAATCATCTTAATGCAGCGGCGGCAGTTTGGATTGAGTGTATGGTGCCGGAACCTGACATCTTCTCAAGGATCTTTGCTTCTGCCCTTCAGTGGGGGAGAGTCATTGTCCCATCTGGTGTGCTCTCGCCTAAACCCAGGGCTCGTTCCAATGCTATGAATTGGGATCTACCAGAACAATCTCCTGGACTCAAGGCGCTTCCACAGCTCGTCTCAGCGGATGAGGAGACTCAGATGATGCTTTCATCAGACCAGTCTACTGCGCTCCAGGTGCTGGCGTCTTCCTCTGTGTTCAATACTCATCAACATAGTAACATACTAGTGCCATTGGACACAACCACTGTCAGACGAAGCAACAGATCCAACAAGTACGATGGTTTCAAAATCAACCATGCTCCGGAAGCAAGGCGTTCAAAATCAAGGGTGAAACCTAGAGACATTCCTTTTGTCAATGTTGTTTCTTTGGCTGCTGCTCCTGTGCAGGTTCCCATTGCCGATTGCCCCCAACCAATGTCGATCGAGGATCTTCAACAGATGGGGCGCAGTTGTGGAATTCGTCCGGAAGCCATCTCCCGTGACAAGCTGCTGGATGATCAGAGCTCGTCCAGGGAAGCTGAGCACTGAAGGCTACCCGACTGATGAATAAATCGTGGAATGTGCTCTCGTGGAACATCAGAGGCATAAACTCTGATGACAAACTTTTGGCTGTTCGGAATGCGATTGATACTAGCGGTTGTTCTGTGATATGTATCCAGGAAACTAAACGTGAATCCTTCGATCCTGCTTTTATTAAGACTTTCTGCCCTAAGCGCTTCGATAAATTTGTTTTTGCACCGTCAGTGGGGCTTCTGGGGGCCTCATCGTTATCTGGAATAGTGCTGTTTTTTACTGGTACATCTTGGTTTGTGGATTCTTTTGCCATTGGGATCTCTTTCGTGGCCACGCAGTCACATGATTCATGGAATCTAATCAATGTTTATGGCCCCTGTTCTGGTCAGCGCAGACTAGACTTTACAAACTGGCTTTTTGAGCTTAATATCCCTGATGATGACAATTGGTTAATCCTGGGTGACTTTAACTTTATTCGCTCCACGAATAACAGAAACAAGTCAGGTGGCAACGCTGCGGACATGCTACTATTCAATGAGATCATCCGCGCACAATCACTAATGGAACTACCAGTTAAAGGCCGTGCATACACATGGAGTAACATGCAAGATGATCCTCTGCTTGAACAATTAGATTGGTTTTTCACGTCGTCTGATTGGACCACCAAATACCCTAACACAATGGTCTTGCCCCTGGGGAAGCCAGTGTCTGACCACATTCCTTGTGTGGTCACGATTGAATCAAGCATCCCACGGTCCAGGCTTTTTCGGTTTGAAAATTTTTGGACAGATCATGAGGGGTTCATGGAGGTTGTTGCTGGTTCATGGTCTAAACCATGTCACGCACCCAATGCGGCGGCGCGAATTTGCAAAAAGCTCAAGATTCTGAGATATGATCTCAAGCGTTGGAGTAAGGGTGTCTCCAAACTTAAAATTCTGATTCAAATCAGTAATGAGACTCTAACAAACATGGATGCACTTGAGGATAAACGACCCCTATATGTTCAGGAATCAAACTTCAGGAAGATACTGAAAACCCATCTACAGGCCTTGCTCAAATACCAAAATGAGTACAGGCGAAAGAGGTGTACGATCAGGTACTTTCGTTTTGCCGATGAAAACACAAAACTCTTTCAGTCTTTGGCCACAGAGAGGTACAGACACAATACTATTGCCATGCTCAGAGTTGGGGAAGTCGATATACATGACCATGTTGGCAAGGAGGGGGTACTGTTCAATACATACAGGGACCGTTTGGGTTTTTCTAAACCTACCAACATGAAATTTGATCTTTCTAGGATCATTCGCAGGATTGATGGACTAGACCAGCTGAGCGCGCCATTCTCTAATGATGAAATAGATGCTGTGGTTAAGGAAATGCCAAATGACAGAGCACCTGGCCCGGATGGGTTTAATGGCTGTTTCCTTAAGAAATGCTGGCAAATTATCAAGACAGATTTCTATGATCTCTGTCACGCATTTCATGCAGGTGGTCTGGATATCACTAGCATAAGTGAGGGTTACATCACCTTGATTCCCAAAAATTCCTCTCCGGAGACGGCTAATGACTTCAGACCAATCACCTTACTCAACTGTTGTCTAAAAGTCATTACAAAGATCCTGGCGAACCGACTGCAGAAAGTGATCCTAAAAATTATTCACAGGAATCAGTATGGATTTATCAAAGGTAGGACCATCCAGGATTGCCTGGCGTGGTCGTACGAATACATTCATCAGTGCCACTCGTCTGGAAGAGAGATTATATTGCTCAAACTAGACTTTGCTAAGGCCTTTGACACGATCGAGCATGCCCCCATGCTGGAAATCATGAAGCACATGGGCTTTGATGATAGGTGGTTGGGCTGGATGGAACTGATTTTTGGCTCGGGAGTTTCATCCGTCCTCTTGAATGGCGTTCCTGGCCGGAAATTCAAATGCAAATGTGGAGTACGACAGGGTGACCCTCTCTAGCCACTAATCTTTGTTCTTGCTGCTGATCTGCTACAAGCTGCGATCAATGATGCTTATGCTTAGGGATTGCTAGAGCTACCCATTCCACGTGAAAATGCAGGTGACTTCCCGGTGGTGCAGTATGCTGACGACACGATCTTGGTTATGCAAGCTTGTCCTACACAGGCAATCCGCATGAAACTTATCTTGGAGGATTATGCGGCTTCGGTAGGGCTCAAAATTAACTTCCATAAATCGACCCTCATACCCATCAATGTTGATCATCAGCGTGCCGGGGGGTTGGCGGAAGTGTTTGGTTGCTCGGTTGGTTCCCTGCCGTTTACATACCTTGGTCTTCCCATGGGGACAACGAGACCGACGGTTCTTGATCTCATGCCATTAGTCCATTCGGTTGAGAGGAAAACATCCACTGCCCTAACACTGATGTCGTCAGGGGCCAAACTAACGTTGGTCAATTCGGTGGTCACATCCATGTTGATATATGCAATGTGTACGATCAAGCTACACCCAAAAATAGTTGAACATCTGGACAAACTCCGCCGCTATTGTCTATGGGCAAAAAATTCTGATGATGGGATCAAATCCAACTCCCTTGCTGCATGGGAGCTTGTCTGTCGACCGAAACGGTGTGGTGGCCTTGGTGTTATCAATGTCAGAATACAAAATACCGCGCTTCTCCTTAAATACCTGTTCAAATTCTACAATCGTGAAGATGTACCCTGGGTTCAGCTGATCTGGGAAACGCACTGCCCAAACAAGGTGCCGCACACCGCCGAGCCAGTGGGTTCCTTCTGGTGGAAAGATGTAATGCAGCTCAGTGGAATCTTCCATGGGATCACCAGGGTAGTCCCCGGAGATGGTCGTACCTCACTTTTCTGGAAGGATGTCTGGTTGGGAGACCCAGCCTCCACATTAATGGATACGCATCCGCGGGCATTCTCATATGCCCTAAATGAGGATGATTCTGTTGCCAAGATCCTCAAATCCACTGATCCTGCCTTGATCTTCAGTCTGCCTCTTTCGATCCAGGCCAGGGAAGAGATCAGAGAGATACAGCAAAGGTCCGCACACGTCGGTCTGGACAGTGGATCGGTTGATACTTGGGTCTGTGACCTGGGACGATACTCGTCTAAGAAATACTATATCCACTGCTTCAGACAGGTTATGGCTGATGAGGCCTTTGGATGGCTATGGAAAGCCAAATGCCCGATCAAGTTCAAGATGTTTGGGTGGCTGCTTATGGTAGATCGGTTGAACACCAGGAATATGCTGAAGCGACGGCACTATAATGTGGATGGGGGCGACTATACTTGCATGCTCTGCCAAAACCCACCCGAGGAAACGTGGAACATCTCTTCTTCACGTGCCCTTTTGCCCAACAATGCTGGAGTAGGATTGGTCTGATGTGGCCAGGGGGGACCAACAGGCTTGCCATTTTGCATGGTGGTAGAGAAGACTGGCGTCGGCCGCTTTTCATGGACATCTTCTTGCTTGCTGCTTGGAGCCTGTGGATGGAAAGGAACAACCAACATTTCAGGAGGATCCCGCATTCGTTTGGGGCATGGTTAGCTAGATTTAAACATTTGCTGGGTTTGGTGACCCACAACTGTCCGGAGAAGGTTCATCCTTTCCTCTCTGATTTCATTGTTAGTTTGGGCAGCTAGCTTTGTATCAATCATGGCCGGGGGGGGGGCCTAAAACCCCTTTGTAACACAAATGTAACTATTCTGTTGTGAGTAATACAAAGTCAGTGGGAGCCTCTCCCACTGTCACCAATTCCTCAAAAAAAAACATTACCGTCAGCGTCAGTCTTCTTCTTGAAGATCCATTTATTCTCAATTGCTTGCCGATCATCGGGCAAGTCAACCAAAGTCCATACTTTGTTCTCATACATGGATCCCATCTCAGATTTCATGGCTTCAAGCCATTTTGCGGAATCTGGGCTTACCATCGCTTCTTCATAGTTCGTAGGTTCATCATGATCTAGCAGCATGATTTCCAGAAAAGGATTACCGTACCACTCTGGCGCGGATCTCGCTCTGGTTGATCTACGAGGTTCAGTAGTATCTTGTCCTGAAGTTTCATAATCATTATCATTAGCTTCCTCACTAATTGGTGTAGGTGTCGCAGAAACAGGTTTCTGTGATGTACTACTTTCCAATAAGGGAGCAGGTACAGTTACCTCGTCAAGTTCTACTTTCCTCCCACTCACTTCTTTCGAGAGAAACTCCTTCTCTAGAAAGGATCCATTCTTAGCAACGAATGTCTTGCCTTCGGATCTGTGATAGAAGGTGTACCCAACAGTCTCCTTTGGGTATCCTATGAAGACACATTTCTCCGATTTGGGTTCGAGCTTATCAGGTTGAAGTTTTTTCACATAAGCATCGCAGCCCCAAACTTTAAGAAACGACAACTTTGGTTTCTTGCCAAACCATAGTTCATAAGGCGTCGTCTCAACGGATTTTGATGGTGCCCAATTTAACGTGAATGCGGACGTCTCTAAAGCATAACCCCAAAACGATAGCGGTAAATCAGTAAGAGACATCATAGATCGCACCATATCTAGTAAAGTACGATTACGACGTTCGGACACACCATTACGCTGTGGTGTTCCGGGTGGTGTGAGTTGCGAAACTATTCCGCATTGTTTCAAATGTACACCAAACTCGTAACTCAAATATTCTCCTCCACAATCAGATCGTAGAACTTTATTTTCTTATTACGATGATTTTCAACTTCACTCTGAAATTCTTTGAACTTTTCAAATGTTTCAGACTTGTGTTTCATTAAGTAGATATACCCATATCTGCTTAAGTCATCTATGAAGGTGAGAAAATAACGATATCCGCCACGAGCCTCAATATTCATCGGACCACATACATCTGTATGTATGATTTCCAACAAATCTGTTGCTCTTTCCATAGTACCGGAGAACGGTATTTTAGTCATCTTGCCCATGAGGCACGGTTCGCAAGTACCAAGTGATTCATAATCAAGTGGTTCCAAAAGTCCATCAGTATGGAGTTTCTTCATGCGCTTTATACTGATATGACCTAAACGGCAGTGCCACAAATAAGTTGCACTATCATTATCAACTCTGCATCTTTTGGCTTCAACATTATGAATATGTGTGTTACTACTATCGAGATTCATCAAAAATAGACCACTCTTCAAAGGTGCATGACCATAAAAGATATTACTCATATAAATAGAACAACCATTATTCTCTGATTTAAATGAATAACCGTCTCGCATCAAACAAGATCCAGATATAATGTTCATGCTCAACGCTGGCACCAAATAACAATTATTTAGGTCTAATACTAATCCCGAAGGTAGATGTAGAGGTAGCGTGCCGACCGCGATCACATCGACTTTGGAACCATTTCCCACGCGCATTGTCACCTCGTCCTTTGCTAGTGTTTGCTTAATCCGTAGTCCCTGTTTCGAGTTGCAAATATTAGCAACAGAACCAGTATCAAATACCCAGGTGCTACTGCGAGCTCTAGTAAGGTACACATCAATAACATGTATATCACATATACCTTTGTTCACCTTGCCATCCTTCTTATCCGCCAAATACTTGGGGCAGTTCCGCTTCCAGTGTCCAGTCTGCTTGCAGTAGAAGCACTCAGTTTCAGGCTTAGGTCCAGACTTGGGTTTCTTCTCTTGAGTAGCAACTTGCTTGCCGTTCTTTTTGAAGTTCCCCTTCTTCTTCCCTTTGCCCTTTTTCTTGAAACTAGTGGTCTTGTTGACCATCAACACTTGATGCTCCTTCTTGATTTCTACCTCCGCAGCTTTCAGCATTGCGAAGAGCTCAGGAATAGTCTTATTCATCCCTTGCATATTATAGTTCATCATGAAGCTCTTGTAGCTTGGTGGCAGTGATTGGAGAATTCTGTCAATGACGCAATCATCTGGAAGATTAACTCCCAATTGAATCAAGTGATTATTATACCCAGACATTTTGAGTATATGCTCACTGACAGAACTGTTCTCCTCCATCTTGCAGCTATAGAACTTATTGGAGACTTCATATCTCTCAATCCGGGCATTTGCTTGAAATATTAACTTCAACTCCTGGAACATCTCATATGCTCCATGACGTTCAAAACGTCGTTGAAGTCCCGATTCTAAGCCGTAAAGCATGGCACACTGAACTATCGAGTAGTCATCAGCTTTGCTCTGCCAGACGTTCATAACATCTGGTGTTGCTCCAGCAGCAGGCCTGGCACCCAGCGGTGCTTCCAGGACGTAATTCTTCTGTGCAGCAATGAGGATAATCCCCAAGTTACGGACCCAGTCCGTGTAATTGCTACCATCATCTTTCAACTTTGCTTTCTCAAGGAACGCATTAAAATTCAACGGAACAAGAGCACGGGCCATCTATCTACAATCAAACATACATAAGCAAGATACTATCAGGTACTAAGTTCATGATAAATTTAAGTTCAATTAATCAAATTACTTAAAGAACTCCCACTTAGATAGACATCCCTCTAATCCTCTAAGTGATCACGTGATCCAAATCAACTAAACCATAACCGATCATTACGTGAAATGGAGTAGTTTTCAATGGTGAACATCGCTATGTTGATCATATCTACTATATGATTCACGCTCGATCTTTCGATCTCAGTGTTCCGAGGCCATATCTGCATATGCTAGGCTCGTCAAGTTTAACCTGAGTATTCTGCGTGTGCAAAACTGGCTTGCACCCGTTGTACATGGACGTAGAGCTTATCACACCCGATCATCACGTGGTGTCTGGGAACGACGAACTTTGGCAACGGTGCATACTCAGGGAGAACACTTTTATCTTGATAATTTAGTGAGAGATCATCTTATAATGCTACCGTCAATCGAAGCAAGATAAGATGCATAAAAGATAAACATCTCATGCAATCAATATAAGTGATATGATATGGCCATCATCATCTTGTGCCTGTGATCTCCATCTCCGAAGCACCATCATGATCACCATCATCACCGGCGCGACACCTTGATCTCCATCGTAGCATCGTTGTCGTCTCGCCAATCTTATGCTTCCACGACTATCGCTACCGCTTATAGTGATAAAGTAAAGCATTATAGCGTGATTGCATTGCATACAATAAAGCGACAACCATATGGCTCCTGCCAGTTGCCGATAACTCGGTTACAAAACATGATCATCTCATACAATAAAATTTAGCATCATGTCTTGACCATATCACATCACAACATGCCCTGCAAAAACAAGTTAGATGTCCTCTACTTTGTTGTTGCAAGTTTTACGTGGCTGCTACGGGCTTAAGCAAGAACCAATCTCACCTACGCATCAAAACCACAACGATAGTTTGTCAAGTTGGTGTTGTTTTAACCTTCGCAAGGACCGGGCGTAGCCACACTCGGTTCAACTAAAGTTGGACAAACTGTCACCCGCAAGCCACCTATGTCCAAAGCACGTCGGGAGAACCGGTCTCGCGTAAGCGTACGCGTAATGTCGGTCTGGGCCGCTTCGTCCAACAATACCGCCAAACCAAAGTATGACATGCCGGTAAGCAGTATGACTTATATCGCCCACAACTCACTTGTTTCTACTCGTGCATATAACATCAACACATAAAACCTAGGCTCGGATGCCACTGTTGGGGAACGTAGTAATTTCAAAAAAATTCCTACGCACACGCAAGATCATGGTGATGCATAGCAACGAGAGGGGAGAGTGTTGTCTACGTACCCTCGTAGACCGACTGCGGAAGCGTTGACGCAACATAGAGGAAGTAGTCGTACGTCTTCCCGATCCGACCGATCCAAGTACCGTTACTCCGGCACCTCCGAGTTCTTAGCACACGTACAGCTCGATGACGCTCCCCGGGCTCCGATCCAGCAAAGCTTCGGGGATGAGTTCCGTCAGCACGATGGCGTGGTGATGATGATGATGTTCTACTGACGCAGGGCTTCGCCTAAGCACTGCAACGATATGATCGAGCTGGAATATGGTGGAGGGGGCACCGCACACGGCTAAGGAACGATCACGAGGATCAATTGTGTGTTCTAGGGTGCCCCCCTGCCCCCGTATATAAAGGAGGGAGGGGGAGGTGCGGCCGGCCCCCATGGGGTGAGCCTGGAGGAGTCCTACTCCCACCGGGAGTAGGACTCCCCTCCTCTTGCCTTGTTGGAGAAGGAAAGGGGGAGAGAGAAGAGAAAAGGGGGACGCCCCCCCCCTTCCTTGTCCTATTCGGACTAGGGGGAGGGGGCGCGTGGCCTGCCCTGGCCGGCCCCTCTCTTCTCCCTTATGGCCCATGTAGGCCCATCTACCCCCCGGGGGGTTCCGGTAACCCCCCCCCCCCCCCCCGGTACTCCGGTAAAATGCCGATTTCACCCGGAACAATTCCGATGTCCAAATATAGGCTTCCAATATATCAATCTTTATGTCTCGACCATTTCGAGACTCCTCGTCATGTCCGTGATCACATCTGGGACTCCGAACAACCTTCGATACATCAAAATGCATAAACTCATAATAATTGTCATCGTAACATTAAGCGTGCGGACCCTACGGTTCGAGAACAATGTAGACATGACTGAGACAAATCTCCGGTCAATAACCAATAGCGGGACCTGGATGCCCATATTGGCTCCTACATTTTCTACGAAGATCTTTATCGGTCAGACCGCATAACAACATACGGTGTTCCCTTTGTCATCGGTATGTTACTTGCCCGAGATTCGATCGTCGGTATCCAATACCTAGTTCAATCTCATTACCGGCAAGTCTCTTTACTCGTTCCGTAATACATCATCTCGCAACTAACTCATTAGTTGTAATGCTTGCAAGGCTTATGTGATGTGCATTACCGAGATGGCCCGGAGATACCTCTCCGACAATCAGAGTGACAAATCCTAATCTCGAAATACGCCAACCCAACATCTACCTTTGGAGACACCTGTAGAGCACCTTTATAATCACCCATTTACGTTGTGACGTTTGGTTGCACACAAAGTGTTCCTCCGGTACACGGGAGTTGCATAATCTCATAGTCATAGGAACATGTATAAGTCATGAAGAAAGCAATAGCAACATACTAAACGATCGGGTGCTAGGCTAATGGAATGGGTCATGTCAATCAGATCATTCAACTAATGATGTGATCTTGTTAATCAAATAACAACTCTTTTGTTCATGGTTAGGAAACATAACCATCTTTGATTAAAGAGCTAGTCAAGTAGAGGCATACTAGTGACACTCTGTTTGTCTATGTATTCACACATGTATTATGTTCCCGGTTAATACAATTCTAGCATGAATAATAAACATTTATCATGACATAAGGAAATAAATAATAACTTTATTATTGCCTCTAGGGCATATTTCCTTCACGTACTTCACGGCAACGCGCCGGTTGCCGTTGGCTATGCTGACCGCCGTGGAGTAGTCGATCAACCAATCTTCCGGCTTCACGGAGCCGTTGTACTTGGGCGTGTCTCTTGGGAGCGAGAACCCTTTGGGGAAAGGCTCGTCGCGGATGCGGGGGCCGAAACAAGGCGGGCCGACATCGTCTTCTTCTTCCAGCGCCAGGGATCGCGCCAGGCGGTCGATCCGATGGCGGGCGTCGTTCTCGCCGACTCCTTCGCGGCAACCTAGTCGGCCGCTGAGAGTCGGTTGCGCCACTGGCGGCGGGGTAGGATATCTCTCTCCACGGGGTCGAGGCGGAGGCGGGTTGCCCCGCCATTCCATGGCTCGGGGATGGCCGTCCGCGTCTCGCTCGATGGAGATTCGGGTCCGGCTTCGGCTGGCCGCCGGCTCTTTCTCGCGCCGCGCGCGGGCATTGCTCGTAGTCGGTGTCCGGGACGTCGTGCCGTGATCTTGGCGCGGGGGAGGGCTTCCCGCGCGGGCGTCGGCTTCGTGCCGCCGTGCGGCCGCGTCAATCAGTTGCTGGATGCGCCGGGTCATGTGGGGGAGTTCTTCGGCCTCCAAGCCGTCCAACTCGTCCACGGCCGCCTGGGCGGCATGCAAGTTCTCGAGCGGAGTGGCATAGACCGGGTGGTCGACTCCCAGCGTGTCGGCGATGACGGCGCCGCGTTGCTTGACAATGCCGGCCCGGCTTGGCCCGCCCGGGGCCGACGTGCCGAAGGCGGCGCGGTCAGCTTCGCGCTGGTAGGCCTCAGTGAGGCATCTCACGGAAGCCAGCCTCCGGCCCTCTGCGAGGAGGGCGAGGCGGCGCGCCTCCAGTGCATCGTCGTCAGCATCAGCCAGGAGGGGGATGGACAAGTCGTGGGCCTCCGCGTGCGGGGCGTCGTGGGAGCTCTCGTCGGCCGGGCCGCCGTGGCCGATGACCATCACTTCGGTGGTGACAGTATCGTGGCCGTCGGTCCGAGGAAGCGGGTCGTTGTAGATCGCGACATTGGTGGGGAAGGTGTCGAAGGAGGCCGTGTCGGAGTCGACAGGCATCGGGTCGGTGGAGCCAACCGACTCCAGATCCACAGCGGGCTCGCTGGAGACATGGAGCTGGCCGAGGAGGTTGGCGAGGTGGTCGGTGCCCGCATCGGAGGCGAGCTCGTCGGAGATGAGGGTTTCGTCGAGAAGATTGGCGAGGCTGCTCACCGCGCAGATGCTGGTGACGCCTTGCAGCGCGTCGTGGCAAGCGCCATCGGGCGTGCCGGGCTGGCTACGCTCGCTGGGGAGGAAGAGGGTTCCCGTCCAGAACAGGTCTCCGGACGATGGTGCACCTGGCCCCACGGTGGGCGCCAAATGTCGGGTGGTAGGTGCGACATATGCCAACGGGTGGCTTATCATTGTGGGAGCCAGTAAGACGTCGCCGGTGCCTGGAAACGGGATGAGGCGAAGACATGCACGCCGGCGAATCTTACCCAGCTTCGGGGCTCTCCGTGGAGATAACACCCCTACTGCTGCTCTACGGGGTCTCCGCATGATCACTAGATGGACAAGTAGCTACACAATGCTCCTTGAGCTGTTCAGTGGGAGGAGGAAGAAGGGCACGGCTAGCTTGCTTCTTCTCCTTGTGTGGTGTCTAAAACTAGCTGGGGGTCCAACCCTTTGCATGGGTGCCCCGGGGGGTTTATATAGGCCTACCCCCCGGGGGTACAATGGTAATCCGACTGGGCGCGGGGCCCAGCCGTCTGTGACTGCGCTCGCCGGCTTCTGCGCCGGCCGCTGGGGCCCGCCGACTGGTGGGTCCCGCCGACTGCCGGCTCCTCGGTCGACAGGCAGGCCCCACTGTCCGGGACCTGGTCGGCAGCTGGCTACTGTTGCTCCATCTTGGTGACGTGGGCTTCGTCGTGGTAGGCGTGGCTACAGTACCGCCGCCCGGCGGGCGATTACTGTAGCCTCACCACGTCTTGTCTCCTTAATGGGGCGTCTCCTTCGAGGAAGATGGCAAGCCGGCTGCGGGGAGCCGGCTCTCTCTTGGGCCAACTGGGGGAGGTGTGGCCGTCTTCGGGTGTCTCTTTGCCCGAAGGGACCCACCGCCCGTGGGCCGCGCTGGTAGTCCGTCGTGGATGGCGTCAGGGTCGGCATGGCAACAGTGTTGCGCTGGGCGGGTCATGGTCACCCGTACGGCGCACTATGCCGATCGTGCTTCGGGATTTGGGGGTGGCAGGCTTTACTGTAGCCACGCCCCGTCACATCGCCACTAGGTGGATGCGAACTTTGGGGGTACGGTTTCGACTGCTTCAAGGGAGCCGGCTTCTTGGAGTCGGCCTTCTCGCGGCCGGCGTCTCGAAGTCGGCCCTCCCGTGGCTTTCTTCGCGAGGGCTAAAGTCGGGCCGCCTTCCGAAAGCCGGCCTGGATGACAGCTAGCAAGGGGAAGGTGGCCCCACGTCTTGGATTCTTGAGAGCCGGACGGGCTCGTAATTTTTTCAGAAGGGCCAGGGGAAGCCGGCTAGGCTACCCATGGCTATTTACTCCGACATACCCCCAACGCATCAATCTTTGCATCATTTATAGGTTTTACTGCTGCTAGGTTTCGAATTGTTTCTAAAGCGCGTTCCGCTTCCAAATCTAGGAGATCATTAACCGAGTTGGAAATTTCACTATCAGTACTCCCTAGCGAAACTCCTAATTGGTTGGCATTATTTATAATCTCATCTTTAGAAAAATGCAATATAGAATTAGACATGTTGACGGACATACCAGTAGTGACCTCAATGTCACGAAGCTTGGCCGCCCTCATAGTGCACCTCTGCTACATGTCATCAACCTCCAGGTGATCCTGGAGACGAGAACTCATCCGTCGCCCCGCAGAGACCGGGTCGGGGATCCCACCAAAGGCAATGACCTCCTCCCGAGTAATACCTCGCGCTGAAGAATCAACCAAAGATACCGGAGGAGGCTGCGGAGGGCTCCCAAGCCCCACGGACGGTAAGCCGGGGGAGGGAGGCGCGGGCGCCACCTACCCGAACACTCCCCCCGCCCCAACTCTCTGGCCTGAGGGCGTCGCTGTCCTGACTGCCGAAGGAGAAGGAGGGGTCAAGGCCACCTGCCCTAGACCCCCACCCAGCACCACTAGAGATGTGGCCGCTCTAGCCGCATCCGTAGGAGATGGAACTGGGGCCACCTGACCCAGACGGCCTCCCCCAAGGCCGGACGTCATCGACGTCACCGGCGTCGCTGGCGCCAGGATAGGAGGAGAAGAAGTCGAGGCCACCTGCCCCAGACTCCCCCCCCCCCCAGGCACAACCTCCGAAGTAGACGACATCTCCCGGCACGTGACCACTGGGGGAGCGGGGGAAGCGAAACCACCTGAGGCTCCACCTCCCCTCCCCCCTCCAAGGTCGTCGTCGAGTGCGTCCTCACCAAGCCTCCCGCCACGGGACTATCAGCAGGATCAAACTCCAACACCGGAAGCGTGCACTCAAAAACATCATCAGATTCCACCCGGTCGCTCCAAAGTCTGGGAGGGGCAGACGCTGGCTCAAAGGACCCAAACCGCAAAGTACTCATCGGCACCGACGGAGCTGGGGCCGGCTCTACCCCGGGCCCATCCCCGGGCAACTGAGCAACAGGTCCCGATCCATTGGACCTCTCTCGTCCAGCCTCATCAGTCGGTTCCCCACTAGCACCCGCGTTGTGGTCGCCCTCGTGCATATCCACATCAGTCCCATTAACCGCCTCAGCAAACAACTCTGTATCCTCAAACTCAATCTCAAGAGGAAACACCTCTCCCATATAAGTCCAGTTGACCACATCTGGGACGAACTCAATGTCTAGAACACTCACTAGAAGTCAGGCCACCCCATGGGCGCGGGTGAATGCCATATCCACTTTCTCAGTTTTTCCAACCATAATACCCAGACTAGCCACAACTCGAGAATCCGTCAAAGGCTCAGAGGGAGCCCTGGAAAACCGCAGCCACACCTGAGTGAGGAGCTTTCCCTTAGGCTCCACCTTCTTCCACTCGTGAAATTCCAGAATGCATTTAGTGCCAGGGACCTTGCACAACCCAAAGCTCAGCAACCTCTGCAAATCCTCCACCGTTGAGAAGTCAACCCTGAACACACTGTCCTCAATATGGACAAGCTCCCACTGAAAATCACCTGGAGCCGGTTCCTGAAGTCTCTGCACAATCTGAGCCTCAGAAACCGCTCCCTGGGTAGCTTTCACAATTCCAATAGTCAAGCTCTGCGTCTCTACCGGAATCTCTCTCGCAGCCGGGGACTCAAAGAACATCAGCTCAGCACAATATACTCCATACATTGTAAGAGCCGGAGCCTGATCACGCAGAAGCAGGCAATCCCCCATGGCATGTGTTGGCTTACCACACGAATCGCACAGCTCCGCCACGCACTCAGCAATGAAGTGACCCTTCTCACCACATCGATAGCATAGCATCTTCTCCTTCTTACGCGCCCACTTGGACGCTCTCTCAGACTCTGTCATGTCGCCTGCCTCAGCTGAAACACCAGTACCAGGAACCTCCGCGTTGGCCAATGCCGTCACTACCTCCATCACCTGGCTAGGCAGTTCGGTCGACTGAACGGGATCGGCTGCCACATCAGTAGCCTGATGGTCAACAACGACCAGTAGCGGAGGCTGTCTGCGGTACCGACCACGACCACCACGGTGACCACAGTAGCCACCTCTCTGCCGGTAGTCCGGGCCTGAAGCTCCCTCGACAAAACCACCCGGAGGGCCGAGAAATGGTCTCTTAGCAGAACCATCACTCCAGGCAAAACCACGTCCACCTCCCGTAGACAACGATCCACGGTGTTGGCCATCCCCATAAGCATCATAGCCATCGTCCCCCCACTGTCCCCGCGGCGGATCATTAGACTCTCCAGCAACCGCGTTCTGCCTCATCTGCGTTGGGCTCGATCGTTTTTGCGTCGGCCTCGCGACGTAGCGCGGCGGCGGCGCGGCACGAGGCTGCGGCGGAGCAGCACCACGCCCCACAGCCGCAGGTGTCGGTGGCCTCGGCGGAGCAACGCCACGCCCCATAGTCGAAGGCAAAGCAGTAGCCGGTGCCGGAGGCCGTAATCCACCACGCCCGACCGCCGGCGACACCCCCGCCGCCAGCGCAGGTCGCGGGCCGAGTGGAGTTCCCCGTCCAGCATTCCCCGGGGCCTGAAGCGGCGGCCGAGAACCAAGGCCAGACCCGCCCCGACCCGAGGGAGCAGCAGCCAGAGTCGGCGGTCTCAGGCCGTTCACTCCTCCACCACGACCCGCGCCAGTGGGACTTGCACCGGCCAGCGCCGGCGGTCGCGGCGCAGCCTGCACCGCGCCCCCGCGTCCAGCCCCAGCCACTGGCAGCGTGGCAGTGGCACGCGTGACGGGGTCCGCCACCGGCTGTTTCTTCCCAGGCGGCCCGCCCGCACCTCGTCCTGCCATAGCCCTGAGGGGAGGGATACGAGTCGCACGCCCCGAACCACACGGCCGGAACCCCGGTTTCGCCCAACGCCGAGGAACCCTAGCTGCACGTGATGGCGAACGAGACGATCGAAGAACGATCGAAGACGTCCCTATGTCGGCGCCTCTCAGTTGGGTTGGCACCGGTTTAGCCTGGGCCTCATACCCAGCTAACCCCGGCCCAGCCGAACTCGGCTCATGCACAGAAAGGAACGGCCCAACAGAGCTAAGCAAATAATTCAAACGCAGCGCTCGGGCTGCTGCGATCCCGGCGGCCGGATTACCAGGCGTGACTGGCGCACACGCCGCAGGCGCCGATCTAGCCCCCGTCCGGCGGGCATTCTTCTTGCTCTTAACTACAATCCAAGATTCCGGCGGAATTAAATCAAAAACGGTAAGATTAGGAAGACTAACCTTCGGGAGAGGACCTTTCCAAATTCCAAGGACTGACCGCCGTCGCCGCCGTTCTCCGATGAACCACCCGGCGCACCATCTCCTTCTTCTCTCCCGCGTGCAGCCCTATCCTGGCCGGATCCTCAATAGGCAAAATGTTGTCAATGGTCGTCACCACTTCATCTTCGTTATAACCGGCGTGGAAGAAGTCACAGATGTGATCAGAAGCCATCGGTGACGGCGGAGATGGCGGAGTCTCATCGTCGTCGTCGTCCGCATCGTCCTCGTCAGCATCCGCAAGCGCCCAAAACCGTCCCCCCACACGCCGTCGATCGCCGGAGGAAGGAGGCAGCACACCCGCTGCGCACCCCCTGGTCGCCCCCCCCCCCCATCCAGTCGCCCCTCCTGACATCTCCCCTAGCACCACACTCATCTAGATGCCCCTGGTCGCCCCCCCCCCCCCCCCCCCCCCGCGTTAAATTCTGATGTAACTTATCGAGTAGATGATTTTTCATATAAAAAACTTTTTCATCCGAGTTAGTATGCAAAAGTTATGCCCATTTTTACAAATTTCAGAGAGATTTTGCAAATAAAGTCAAAATTCACATTTGCAAATTTTCCCAACAACTAGACCACATATCACATGAGAAACTTATTTTCTTTTATTTTTTTGACATTTCCATTATTTTCTTTTATTTTTTTTAAAACTGAAAAGGCGATCCACAAGGGGGGTAGAGTTTGAAAATGGGACCTTTAGTACCGGTTCGTGGCACGAACCGGTACTATAGGTTAGACCCCTTTAGTACCGGTTCGTGGCACGAACCGGTACTAAAGGTTAGACCTTTAGTACCGGTTCGTGCCACGAACCGGTACTAAAGGTGATCGTGGGGCCCCGGCCTGACGTCAGCCTGCCACCACCCCTTTAGTGCCGGTTCGTGCCACGAACCGGTACTAAAGGTTCAACACGAACCGGCATTAATGCAAATCCGTTCGAACCGGCACTAATGGTACCATTAGTACCGGCTCAAATACAAACCGGCACTAATGTGCTTCACGTTCGACCCTTTTTCTACTAATGATTAAAGAAGTTTGTGCTGGTGACATCTCAAAAAATTCAATGCTTAATGGAAACATTGACCTTCGTCAGTATAATATATAGCTGTTGCGTGTCGGTGCAAACTACCGGGATGATTTTATTAATGAATCCGGATCGTCATTCCGGTTTAGAATTATATGAGGGCTGCTGTTTCATTCGCTCACTTTTTTACCACTCTTGACTTTTAGAAAAACTGTAGCCTTGTATACATCAAGGAGGTTTAAATATATTGTTGAGGATGAACCTATTGGATGTACAGTTAAACTTTTATTCTTGAAATCGAGTAAACATGACTTCGATGAGTCATATTCAGGGTATGGTTCAGTTTGCGCCAAATTTCTGTATATGTATGTAAAAATGTACTAAATGCACAGGCATCCTTATCAGGCACAAAGTAATCAGCAGCTATATATGGATGTCAATTCCTTTCTTTTCTTACTAGGTTCAGGATACGTATTGTGGTCAGGATTATGCTTTGATCTTGTCCATCATGAGCAGCTTCTGTTACATAATTCTATTTAGTTAAAAGTAATTTGGTGGACATTAAAAAAATGAATTATGTATACAACTAGCCACAGATGGTTTAACTGACAGCATGCGTTGTAGCTCTGTTTTCATACTGTACTGCATAGTCCACCTTGGGCACTACTCTCTGATATGCAATTCCCACATATTAAAAGTTCACAGCCACTATAAGCGGCAGATACTAAATTTCGTTAAGGTCACAAAATGATCGATGATCGAAAGCAAGACTCCCCTTGATATATTCCCAGAAAAAAAATAGAAGGATTGAAAAACTAGACTCTCCTGACTCTATGTATACAACTGGACCCCATTTTAGTCTATTCAAGACACATGATGTAGATATATAGTCAAATAGGACGTTTGGATATATAGTCTCCGACTGCTACCAGCCAGAGCATCAAAATTCTACATTAAACTCTGTGGACTACCAGGTCATACATACCAACTCTCACATGGATCTACAGAGAAACGATTGCAAAGCCCAAACAAAGCAAAACCACCGCCATCACAGCCAACTCAATTGCACAAAACTCTAACAGCGAAAGAACATTAAGTTGGAACAGGGTCTGCATGGCCTAATTACCAGAAGAAGATACAATTTCCATGGGAAAAGGCGAAGAGCATGTTGCCCCGAAGCTAAAGGTCATGGCACGAGGGGAGATGCACAAATGATGAAACCACCTAAACGGTCTCATGCCCGGACAGGATTCAAATTTTTTAGACGGAATGATTTGTTCTTCATTCATCTCATCGATTTCACACATATACATGGCTCTTGATGCGGATGCACGCACCGGGAGAAAGGTATGGTTAACTATGGAAAGGCTTACTGAAGCTGAAATGTTGAAGAAATATTTTGGCTACGAAGATCACCAATATTATCTGTTGAGAAAACAAATTGTCATTACTACTGATGACCTGTCATGAACTGCATTTGAGAATGTTGAGCTAATAAACAACCGGAACCTCAGACTCACAAGAGAATTATGTAATGGGTGACTATGACCATACGATGGACGCCACTTGCGGTCGAGCAGTTCATGAGAGATGAACACGTCTTCTCATCAACTCGACCACCTACAATGAACCTACATAATTCCAATACGTACTCAGAATTCTAATTAAGTTCAGAACTAGCAGTGATTATCTTGACCATCCGATGCCACTTGCGCGCATTATAATGGAAAAAAATAGATCAATCAATAGTTGGCACATGGAAGTTGACAGAAGAATACAAAAACCAGGCATGTGTCATGGAGTCATGGCATGGGTAAGAGACTTGCCTTCAGCCAAGCAACAGCTTTGAAACTGGATGATTATTACCCCAAATTTCCCAATTGGCTGCCTACTTAATTCTATCCCACCAGTGGCAATGAGTAGCCCTTCCCTTGTCTCCATGTGGATTGCACTGTTACCAGGCTCCACTTGTTGACGTTATTGTTGAAAAACTCGGCCCCAAGTGCCGCTACATGATGCATCAATGTCGACAGAAGAATCAATATCGTAAGTTATATGATAAAAATCTGCATATATATTGGATCCTTGACACATTTTTTTCGCAAGGAGGTTAATTATCAGCAAAGAAATTCTCAAGTTAATTATTCGTAGATTTGACCCCTCATCTCTGCCTTAATTCTCTAAAGAAGGGTTGCTTTCTGATCTCAATTTGTCCTACTAGCTAGGACACTTGCATGCATGTTGTGAAGCCAACAAGGGCACAGCTAATCTTTGATGCTAGCATAAAAAAATTGGTTCATGTCACATAAGCATGACATAGCTTGGGCATCAACTTGAAGCTTCCATCTCATCATTGTTGGCGCTTACTGATTTAATTAATTAATCGAGGACACGTTATTTCTGTCATGTCAATGTGCTCGTGTGAGCGATCTGTTCTACATGGAGGACCCAACTACCCTATGGTCTCTACTTTCCAAACTCTTGGTGACCTAAACAATATATTTTATCAAGATCAACTAATTAAGCTAGATATAGGTTAGCTAGCTCCTGAAAGATCACCATGGAGTAACTGACTGATATGTACACTTTTTGATACTATCATATTCATGACTACTACCGACTATTTTGCAGTATGATTATCATCAAAACCATTTGACTCTATTGTGTACACGTATTGTTGCTAACTTCTATTTGTGACCATGTGCATTTTCCAAGAAAATGAGGCAGCTTGCAAAGCTGCAGTTGCTGCATCTGAACAAGCTATCAGCCGTCCTAACTTTGTGTACCTAATACCTTACTCCTGCAGACTGCAGGTATATAATATAGATAGATATGTAGGTAGTTAGATACTTGGTGAAGTCACAGACATACAAAACTGAAACAGAGTGATATGGTCAACTTAAAGGATGAATCTGCATAGAACATGGTAACCGTACAATTGGTACATTAGGTCTACAGGTCAAATTGTTGCTGATTGTACACACAGCTAATCACCATGATCACCTCACTCAAGATATTATGAGTTGAGGTTCCTTTATAAGGAAAGAAGAGTTGACTTCTGAATTATGATCCATACACAGGCTGACAGGCATGAATGCGTACTACCACAGGGCCAATTTTGTATGTCTCATTGTAACAACTTGCAAGTTATTTTCCCTTCTTCCAAGTCAAACAAGTATATACGCACATGTGACGATAAGAAAAGTGAGAGACCAAGACATAATCAATCGGCTATAAGTATGAAATAATAATGGTTGTAAATAAAAGTCTAGACAAAAAGATCGAACTAACGACTGTATTGAATTTGTAATGCCACTTGTTACCTAGGAAAATAGAAGTTACCCAAAATTTCTTTAGGAGAAATAGAAGAGGAAGCAAACTTGAAAAGACCCATCACACGCGCATATTGTTTGGCAGAAGCCATGAATTTTTTAAAATCAAGGAACCACCTACTCCTTGAATTGCTGCAAATTTCAATCTCTGAGCCACCTAACTAGTAGTGTGTAAAATCTGGTCCGTATGTGTGCACAAATTCAAACACCAAGCTTGAACGGCACTTCAGCTCCCAAATGAAAAATTAGGGAAGTTGATTAAGCTTAGATTAATAAATAAAACAATGCACTTTCTCAAGCCGGGTAAATGCAAGATGCAATTACTGAGAATTTTAACGTCGGCTCTGTTGCAATTTGCAAATGGACGGCGAGAGCCATGAACTGTTGCATACGGGGGCAAGTAAGCAATTGAAAAATGAAGGTTTCAGCGCATCGGGATCTAAAAAGAATTAATGGTGGCACTAAATCCATGATAACTGTACCGGTAAGAGAGAGAGCACCAACGGGATCAGGTAGCCAGAGCTGAACTATACTACTCACGCGGTATTCTAGGCAAATGGTGCACCTAATTAACCTTGGATCACAGCACTGTGCCTTTTCTTAGTCCCCATGATGAGATTAGCCATGATTAAGGTCAATGGTCTTGCATCTGATTACTGTGTTGATATGTTGATTTCCCAAAGAATTCCATGCAAGTAGTCCACTACTGAACGTGCATGCCCTGTGGGTTGTGGTATAGGGAAACCTTGGATCTAGGGAGATATATCTAGTCGTAGTCCAACCTTTGCTTGCAGGTCCAGCCCAGTTCTTGATGATAGATCTCGCTTCGCTAGCCAGCGAGAAATCATTAGTTTTATTAAACTTTATTTTATGATTTCCGTTCGAAAAAGGAATTTCTGTGAATAAATTCGTTTTCTTACCATACTGACTCCAATACATTTTCCTGTAGACATATACTGTACTTACATAACTACAGTATACTGACAAGTACGCCGCCAAATTAAATGGACTTCTTTCTGGCAGGAAATTCTGACTTAGACTGGGAGACACATGGGGCCGGCCGTCTTGCCCTCCCTCTCACCAAATCTCATTACATGGATCAAAGACATATATGTATGAGCGAATATGACTGAACTTCCTCTGACGAATGGCCCTACGCAGGACTGAAATTTAGTCTGAAAGCGATTCCTTGCTTGACGACAGAGTCTCTCCAGCCATAATAATGGGCCGAGCCGATGATGCCGACGATGAGGACTGGCAGGAAGCTTCATCAACGTCGTCGGAGGGACGCGCTCGACGACGTATGTAACACACAGTCTGGACGCGCATCTTAGTTATAACTGGCCTCACAACAGCAGCATGTTGCGCACGTTGAAGCCTATTCCACACACGTAATATAAATCTCAGTCTCCTCTGCCGATATATGTACTGTATTTTTCTGGCTTTCTGCGAGTCTTCACCAAAGAGTGCGGCTGTGGTTTGACATTTCTGATGACGTTGACCGCCTAATCGATCAGCGTAGGTAAGCACCGGCGTATGGCGTTTGTTTAAGCCAGAAATATAGCTCGTCCAAACAGGAGAGGGCCGGGGAAGATAGAGAGAAGGTCGAGGCCATGGTCTAGGCGTCTAGCTAGTAGCCTCTCTATATATATACAAGGCCATGGCAGGGCTGGTGCAGGGCTAGAGAAGAAAGGGTTGGAAGGCTAGAGAAGCTAGAGAGAGGAGAAGGACGTTTGCCTTGGACCAACGAGAGATAAGCTTGTCTTCTGTGGAAGGAGATCGAAATGATCAAGGGAGACCAGAGGCAGCTTGGCGGCCATGAAGATCGGCTGAAAGATCAGGTTTGGAACTGTTTAATTACTTCTCTTGATTTTGTGTTTGTGCTTTTATATGCTCCAAAGAGTTTGATTTTTCTTTTCTTAATGAATGTTCATTTATTTGGATAAGTATGCTTTGGACTAGTGGTTAGGACTTGGCTGAGTTTCTCTCTTCTCTGGGATGTGGTTCTTGATCCATGAATGGAAGTCAGGGACTTCTCTTTCTGATTGATGTCAAAATCAATCAGGTGATCATCTTTAGGGACCACAGATCCTGCCATCCTGGTGCTCGTAGAACAGTCAAATTAAACATGTGGATAAGCCAAGAAATGGATTTTTCCACAGCTTGTCCTCCAATAAATTCATGATGTTACGAATTGTTTGCTCATGTTATAATAATATAGACTTTCATGTTGGTGTTGCAGATGGGAGATGATCATCGGGCCTCGGATGGCAAGTTTTTCAGGTTCTTGCAAAACCAGTCAAGCGCAAAAAAGGAGGTACATAATTATCAAACACGTTCAACAAACATATAAAAGGCACAACTTTTCGTAATTAGTTACATAAGGCAGGGTCTGGTACTACGTATCCCCCTTTTATTCTTTTTTATTTCAGAAGGGCAGTAAAAATTATTAATTACCCTGAAATTCCTCAACTAATTCATGAAAAAAGAACCTACACCTATCAGCTATTTATATTTTCCTATTGTATTGTTCATCTTCCTACTTGCAAATGTAGTTAGTGCCAACTGCCAAGTAATACATACACACTAAGCCAAGTAGCCAATTAGCCATTATCATATGTGATTTACTTCATCAATGAGTATGTAACTAATAACAGGTTTCGCTTTCATCCATTCAGGCTCAAGAAGACAAGATTGCGTCCACAAGGGCAGAGATGGGCGAAGTGAGAAAAGAGAACGAGAGGCTGAAGACGATGTTGTCACGGATGGTGGAGGACCATCGATCCCTTCAGAAGCAGTTCGATGTTCTCCACCAGCAAGGACGAGGCAAAAACCTCGCCATGGGCTCACCGGAGCACACATCGTCCGCCGACGGCGTCAAGGACCCCAGATTCGTCTCTTTACGCCTCGGAACGAGCGCGAGCACAAGTAGGCAGGACATGGGAGAAGAGATCCGGACAGGCACTAATAATGCAGACGGCAAGTGCATCTCTCTTGGACTTTCATCGGGCAAAGCTATTGGTGCAGCTGGTCAAAGTGAGATGAAGGTGCAGCCAGATGTGCTGACGTTGAGCCCTGGAGGCAGCTCCGAGGATGACGCCGCCACAGAGACAACAACAACATCGAGCAAAGTACCGAAGAACCCGAGGAGCACCGGTGGTGGCGCGGAGGCCGAGGAGGAGGTGGCCCAGCAGCCCCTGGCCAAGAAGGCCAGGGTGTCGGTGAGGGCTAGGTGTGACACACCAACGGTACGTACATATACGTAAACAACGTACACAAGTGACTAGAAAATTAAATGACTGGGATACCTGTATATGTGTGATTCGTGGTTTGTTGGTGTTCAGATGAACGATGGGTGCCAGTGGAGGAAATACGGGCAGAAGATATCCAAGGGGAACCCATGTCCACGCGCCTACTACCGCTGCACCATCGCAACAGGGTGCCCTGTCAGAAAACAGGTATGTTATTCACTGTCATGCATTGCAAAACAACCCAAACACATGGTACCAAAGAATCTGCGGCAAGGTGTGTTTCGCAGACCAAACATGACCAAGATACATGTGTTGCTTCGGAACATCGCAATGCGACTTACTTAGCACTCCCTCTATTTGTAATTCTCGCACACTACTTGAGCGTTCAAGAAAAGTCGAGCTTATACCTGCAAGATGTTGGTGCATCATACAACTCCTATTAGAGATTCGATAACAAGTACTTCCTCCGTCCCAAAATAAGTGTCCCAACATTAATAATATTCAGTGTAGATTCACTCATTTTGTTTCGTATATAGTCTACAGTAAAATCCCTAAAAGGTCTTATATTTAGGAACGGAGGGAGTACAACTTTGTGTACATACATGGTCCCAAATCCGGGGTCAAAACTCCATAAATCAAGCGATCGAGCACTAGCGCCACCAGGGAGGGAACTAGCGGATCGAATCGGGCGGGCACTGGGGGTCGGACTCGGAGATCGGAACCTGACCTGATCGCCAGGGCCGGAGCCGTGCAGGGAGGTGTGCACCTCTCCTGCCTTGGCAACGGTGTCGCCGTCGGGCTCTTTGCCTCTCTCTGGCGGCGATGGGAGCGCGACTTCTCGATCGGCGGCGGCAACGTCAACGGTGCTGTTGGGGTTTAGGCTGATCGCATCGAAACAAACTACTCCCTCCGTTTGGAAATACTTGTCATAGAAATGGATACAAATGGGTGTATCTAAAACTAAAATACATCTAGATACATCCATTCTTTGGACAAGTATTTTCGGACAGAGGGAGTAATTCCACATGGCCGATGGGGCTTCAGAAATGCTGGAGAGTATGATGGGCTTTGGGTTGGGCCAGCGTCGCCACATGTGTGCTGTCTGCCCACTTGATCAACCAAGTCCACTCAAAAATACAAAGACCCTAAAAATATCTTCTTATTCTTTTACCTTATACTATAAAACCTACTGCAAACATTACATGTCTTTCCAAAATGTCTAATGATCCACCATATGTCTTCTCGATTCATATTCGAGTATTTAACAAATACTACCTCCGTCCTGGTTTATTAGTCTTTTTTGTAATTTGTGCTAAATTTTGACCAAAGATTTAACTGACAAAAATGTCAATGCATGTCATCAAAAATTGACATGCGTGAACATTTTGTTAGTTAAATTTATGGTCAAAATACGGCACAGATTATAATGAAGACCAATAAATCAGGACGAAGGTAGTATATGATGTGCATTTAGGGCTCTCATATGACCGATGCACCTAATGCCAAAAATACATCCATGCTCAAAGTTCTCAAAAACATCTGAAATTGCCACTAACTAATAACAAAATTTTAGATATACCTTCACATTGAAAAATAATAAATATACAAAATTCAAATGTGGAAATTGGTACACCAGTTGCACAAGAACTTCATGTGCAAATGCGTGTGTACATATGTTCGCTCGGTGTAAAAGAAAAGACAATCTTCTCTTTGGTAATAGCAGTAGCGGGGATTTGCACTTGAGCGGACTAATCAAAAATGCTTTAAAACTCGCGCTCGGCTTTCTTTTCAATGGCAGCATCCTTCCTCGCCATGGTGACCGACTGACATGAACGTACATTATGTTTCCCAGGTGCAGAGATGTGCCGAGGACATGTCGATCCTCATCACCACCTACGAGGGCGCGCACAACCACCCGCTCTCCCCCTCCGCAGCCGCCATGGCCTCCACCACCTCCGCGGCCGCGTCCATGCTCATGTCAGGCTCCTCCACCTCGCTCGGCTTCCCCTCCGTCGCCTCCAGCCTCCACGGCCTCAGGTTCGGCCTCCCAGCGGCGACTACCTTCGACCCCTCGAGCCATCTGAGTGGTCGGCCGTTCTTCCTCCCGGCCGCCGCCGGCGCGTCCATCAGCGCCACCCCGTCGTACCCCACCATCACCCTCGATCTCACCTCGCAGACTGCCTCGCAGCAGGCCTTCTCCCTCAGCAACACCAACAGATTCTCCTCCAGCTTCCCCGACTCTCACGGACACAGCAGCAGTGCTGGTAGGTACCCTTCCACGAACTTCTCCTTCTCCGGCTCTGGTGCGAGCAGCCTGCCCGGCGCCACCGCGTGGCCGGCCGGCGTTGGATCGTACCTGAGCTACGGACCCTCGTCCGGCGCGCCCTACAACGGTGTCGGCAAGAACTCATTCCAGGCCGCGCTGAGCGGCATCAACGGAAGGCAGCAAGCCTCGGTGGCGTCCCTCTACCAGCCGGCGCAGGTGCAGCAGAGGGCGGCCCAGTTTAGCGGCGGCGGAACATGCACGACAGCGCCGATCGTGCTCACCGACACGATCGCCAAGGCGATCACGTCGGACCCGGGCTTCCACACAGCGCTCGCGGCCGCCATCACGTCGTACGTCGGCAAGCCGGCTGCCGGAGGCGGCAAGGGGCTCGAGTGGGGGGAGCACCTCGGGCTGGGCCCGTCGAGTGCGGCGTCCACCGCCTGTTCGTCGCCGTTGCTGGCACGGTCGTCGACGGGGGCGACACAGAGCGGTTCTCCGAACGGGAAGAAGATGTCGTTCTTGCAGCCGTCGCTGGCACTGTCATCGGGCTCCACTAGTGCTACTGCTTCCACCTCACCTGTGAAAAGCAGGGAGCACATTAATTAGTTAGCTGAAGGTTCTGAGTTGTGTTTGTGGACTAATTTGATCATTTGGTGTACATACATATATAGTGACTGTAGCATAATTGCTGAAAATGTGTCGATTGATCCCCATTTTAGGCGGAGCTTGCTTTGGGACTGTGGATACACGACCTTTTTGAGGACAATGTCGCCTTGGAGAATACTCACTCTTTAACTCGGAGTCGTAGAAGCTAGTGTTGTCTTGCTTGCTCAAACGTGCTTGAGGAGTGACGTGTCCCGTATTCAGATCTCCGTTACTTCCAGAAGAGAATATCTATGTACACTAGCTTTGATCCAGTTACAAAACTGCGAATTTCATGGTCATATGATGCGTGTGCAGTATGCAGACACAGTTGTAACCTTTGCTAACGACCAAGTGCATGCATGCAAACCATTGTTCTGAACTTCTCTGCTTTCTGAACAGCAGTAGCGTGTAGTCCCTGCCCACGCAATGAAGTTGCCCAAGAACCACCATATCCACCGTGCGCCTGAACCAAATCCTCTTTGGCGGTGCTTACGATGGCTTCAAATGTGGAGAGAACCGCCTGGGATTTTCACTTGGAGATGACTCTCATAAACCGGCTCACGGAGCTAAACGCGGCCATGACATTGGTCATCATTGAAGGCTCCTCTTCAGGTTGCTCACTGGCGCCGCCACCACCAAATATTATCTGCAGATTAGAATGGTGTCACTAATCTCTGCAAAATGCAAAAAAATTATGGGCAACACTAGCATTTGGTGTAGATATTTGCGAATGGATTTCTAAAATGATGTTCTCTAACTTGTACTATTAAAAATAATGGCTGGTCGTCTAGCTAGTAGGCCCAGGGTGACTTCTTGTTCTCTGTCTTGTATAGAGTGTCAGTTGTTTGACAGCTTAATGTGTCTGTGGTCAGTCACACAATGTCACAATGATTCCTAGAGTTTGAGAAATCAGTTGGCTCTTGGGTGCTTGCAGCTTCTATACACGGTCCAATATCAGACTCGTTTTTTCGACAGTAGTGATTCAACTTACCAAGTACTAAAAGGAACACACACGCAGCATAGTGATGGACAAAAATCTAATCATGCAGATCAAATCAGATATACAATGTCTAACCTCAATATCTGTTGCATCAGGACGACTCGAAGATTCTCTGGCGAGCAAATACCGATTGGGTCTTTTTGGATCATCATAGAACACTTTCCACTTTCTGAAACATGAATAACAGATATCTTTAGCCTATTATTTTACTGAACATTTATTTGGATTGTAGAAAAAGGCAACAAATATCGACGCACTCAGGATAGCATCTGAAGATTGCACCGGTAGGCAGCGGCCTCATCGAGTAAACAGTGGTAAAAGTACTGCAAAATGGGTGATGGATGTTAGAAAAAGACACAGGGAAATACAGTGGGCAAAAGAGACCATAAATATTTTAATAACATGAAATTTGTAAAGATGACCATCATTTATAGGTATATTATAGTTGACCATACTTCAGAGCTTTTCGGTATGGTTTCATAAAGATGCATCACTAATTCACTATTCATAACTCTTTGACGGGATCTGTTTCTGTAACTTGGTACTTATTTATGTTGAGGCAACTAGAAACAGTTACATATAGTGGTAGAGAAGATGTTTCTCAGTCCATATTCTCATATTTTTCAAGACACATCCATACTCTGATATCCACAATCAACAACTGTTTATGTCCCGGAAAATACCGATAGTACACATAGAGAGGCAACAATGTACAGATGTTTCCGTTCACTTACCTTAAGAAATTTCTGCGTAGATTCCGAACATTATATCCCACTCCAACATCTCCACTAACAAGACGTGGGTTCCACATGACAAGAGGTCTTATCTTCAGTGGATTAAAACTGGAAGTTATTTTAAGATACCATATTGAGTGGAACATACATACAAATGATAATTGTGATATGCAGACTGTTGAACAAATTATACAAGATGTGAACATAGATGGATGTGCTTGCGCAAATGAAAAATGCCATGCGATGGCTATGCTAAGCTGATGTGCAAATGAATATAGATCCTACAAATATACATGCATGCCAAAATGACCTGTAAATACACATGCTGATCCTATCCTACCAATTTTGCTTGGGACACAAAAGATGGAATTCATTTTCCTTACTATAAACTAAAGCACATGTATCTGCGAACATTAAAAACTTGATCAGGCATAAGTTACATACGGGATCATCAGCGAGTTGAGATGCGATGCGTTCAACAGATTCAAGCATCTGGTGATCAGGGATAATCATAACAACAACTCCGTCATCAGTATCAACTGGCTTTCGGTCACTAAGACTGCAAATCAAAATAAGAGAATAGACAGATTTTAGATTGACAAGAAATCTCATGGTAATCATCTTTTATGCCTTCAAGACAGAAGCAACTAATAACATCTACTACTTCTCTAAAGAAACTCAAATTGGTCCACATCTTGTCCTATTCTGCGAACCTGTCTAGAAAAATATGATATCCACGCCACGAATCATTTGGGGAGAATTTACTGGAAAGATCTTAGCAACAAAATTAATGCGCTTCACTAAAAATAGTGCTAGCAGCATGTAACATGAATAGAAAAATGGACCATTACATATAACATGTGCACAAAATTTGAATAAGGAATCCATCCACCACTGTGGCTGGGCTACTGAAAGCAAGGCAATACCTAGCACACTTGAACTTCGCATCTTTCCACTGATGCTTCAGAAGGGCAGCCACTCCAGCGTCAGGGAAGACGGCCTTAACTACCTGTTGTAGACAGACAGCAAGTTGAATGTAAAGAACAGATATTCAAGGTACTTAAAGGACACGATTCACTATGGATGGAGGCCTTTAATCAGGGACATTTAAAACAGAGCTCAAAATGGGAGATAACTGGCCATTTATTATCTGTGTGGATGATAAAATCAGTGAGCTAGGGTCATGCAACTGCAGATGGATCAGACAGAGCAAAAGCTGCATGTATTCATCGCTAAATGACCTTGCATCCAAACCTGGCCAGTCTCTTCCGCGAGTGTGTCGAGGAGTATCCTCGACAGCGCCCAGACCTCGGCCTGCGCTCCTTCCTGGTTGAGGAACTCCAGCTGGGGGATCAGCAGCTCTGCCTACAGCAATGATGGTAACACAAGAACAGATCATCAACAGTGAGATCGCGATGCGAGATGGCAAAACTGTATGAGCGACACAAGAATATAATGGTGGATGGGACTTGAACACTGAAACTGTTCCATGGCATTCCAAGTAAAAAATGCAGAAATTTCACAGCAGGTTAAGGTTGAGCCAAAATCAGTGTATATGGACAATCGGAAACCTACAATTCCTCGCATGCCGCCGGAGTTAACGAAATCAGCGCTGGCCTTCCCCGACTGCCATATCGCGCCTTGCAAATCCGACGGCAAGCAACTGAAACCACAGAGACAGCGCACGCGGTCAGTCAGACGCGCCACAATCCAAAGCAACACGGCGGCGTTTCCCGCGTGCCTGACCTGTCATCCTCCTGCACCGCCTGCTCCACCGCGCCATCGGCCTCCGATGTCGCCGGCTCGGCCTCCGTGGGGGCTTCCGCGGCGTCGAACTTGCCGAACTTGGCTTGGGCTGGGGAAGGCCCGCGGCGGACGCGCAGCCGCACCGGAGGGAAGGCCGCGGCGACGGGCGAAGGCGCGAGGGGCTGGCGGGGGAGAGGAGGAGGGGAGGGGCGCGCGTACTGCCGCGAGAGCAGCGCCGGCGAGGTCGCCATTGCTTCGTGCGGCGTAGGGGAAAAGCAGTACGTGGCCGAGCTGTGACTGGCTGCTCCTCCGTGCTGCTTGGATAACGGTGGGTTTGCTTCGGAAACGGGATCGCCGTCCGATGGAGAACTCAACGCTCCAGATTGCTTGGAATGATTTAGTTGCGTTTAGACTTTGGGGCCTCGCGAGTTAGTCGACTTAACCAAGTTTCAATCAAGTGGCCCGCTATTGCCCTTCGACCTCCGTCGACTTGAGCTCCCCACCATCGGCTAAACCGTCATCCCGTCTCTAACGTCCTCGATGCGGCTATATCTCCTACGTGTCGAAGTATGACTTAAAGGCATAACCACATTGAAAGCAACGTCGCAAATGAGGTAATCTTCACAACAACCCATATAAATAAATAAAGGGGAAAAGTACATAGTTGGCTTACACTCGCCACGTCACACAAATACATAAATAAGTCATTACATTCATCCAATACACTCAGGGTCCGACTACAGAACCAAAATAAAGATAAACCCCAAATGCGACAAAGTCCCCGATCACCCCAACTGGGCACCACTACTGATCATCTGGGAAATACACATAGTAACGATGAGAGTCTTCATCGAACTCCCACTTGAGCTCGGTCATATCATCTGGAGCGGAATCATCGGTCCCTGCATCTGGTTTCGGAAGTAATTTGTGAGTCACGGGGACTCAGCAATCTCACACCCTCGCGATCAAGACTATTTAAGCTTATAGGTAAGTCAAAGGTACGATGTGGAGCTGCAGCAAGCGACTATCATATATGATGGCTAACATACGCAAATGAGAGCGAGAAGAGAAGGCAAAAGCACGGTCGAACAACTATGATCAAAAAGTGATCCTAGAACAACCTACGTCAAGCATTACTCCAACACCGTGTTCACTTCTCGGACTCCGCCGAGAAGAGACCATCACAGTTACACACGCGGTTGATGCATTTTAATTAAGTTAAGTTTCATGTTATCTATAACCGAACATTAACAAATTCCCATCTGCCCATAACCGCGGGCACGGCTTTCGAAAGTTCAAATCCCTGCAGGGGAGTCCCAACTTAGCCCATCACAAGATCTCACGGTCAACGAAGGATATTCCTTCTCCCGAGACATTCCGATCAGACTCGGCATCCCGGTTACAAGACATCCTCGACAATGGTAAAACAAGTCCAGCAATACCGCCTGAATGTGCCAAAAAATCCCGATAGGAGCTGCACATATCTCGTTCTCAGGGCACACTCAGATGAGACTAGCTACGAGTAAAACCAACCCTCAAGTTTCCCCGAGGTGGCCCCGCAGGCAGCTCAGTTCGGACCAACACTCAGAAGAGCACTGGCCCGGGGGTTTAATAAAGATGACCCTTGGGCTCCGGAAACCCAAGGGAAAAAGAGGCTAGGTGGCAAATGGTAAAACCAAGGTTGGGCATTGCTGGAGGAGTTTTATTCAAGGCGAACTGTCAAGGGGTTCCCATTATAACCCAACCGTGTAAGGAACGCAAAATCCGGGAACATAACACCGATATGACGGAAACTAGGGCGGCAAGAGTGGAACAAAACACTAGGCATAAGGTCGAGCCTTCCATCCTTTACCAAGTATATAGGTGCATTAAGATAAACAAGATAATATGGTGATATCCCAACAATAAACATGTTCCAACAAGGAACGATCTCCAATCTTCACATGCAACTAGCAACGCTATAAGAGGGGCTGAGCAAGGCGGTAACATAACCAACCAACGGTTTGCTAGGACATGGTGGGTTAGAGGTTTGACATGGCAATGTGGGAGGCATGATAAGCAAGTGATAGGTATCATAGCATAGGCATAGCAAAAGAGCGAGCATCTAGCAAGCAAAGATAGAAGTGATTTCGAGGGTATGGTCATCTTGCCTGCAAAATTCTCGGAGTTGCCTTGATCCTCGTAAGCGAACTCAACGGGCTCCTCGTTCACGAACTCGTCTCCCGGCTCTACCCAAACAAGAACAACAAGCAAAAGGAACACAATCAACCACGTGCAATACTCAACCAACATGATGCAAACATAGTATGATATGCGGGATGCGATATATGATGTATATGCATGATTTGGAAAGGAATGATTGAACCAGGACTCAACTTGGAAATCCAAAAGTGCCACTGGAAAGGTGGGGTGATTTCGGTTGAAATCGATATAAAGATCACCGGAATCAGATGCACGGTTTGGAAATGGCAAGCAAAACAAATATGGCACCGATCTGCGATAAACAGCAAGTAGCCTTCTAAATGCAACAAGAACAACATGCTACTGCACCCAAACATGACAACAAAATACATGGCAGGGATCCACTCATGATGCTTGACAAAAGATGAACACTTAGCTATGGCTAATTCATCCATTAACAGGTTCAAACAAGCATGGCAAAAGTGCAAATGATTACAGGTTTCAGACTTGGTGAAATTAACAGCATATCAGGAATTTATCATCAGGAAGCAATGTTTAGAGCATGATAACTATATGCTACAGGAATATATCATGGCAAAGCAAGGCATGGCATGAAGCTACTCTAAGCATATAACAAAAGTCCCTTAGTGACCATAAGCCAAAAGGGATCAGAAAATACAATTACAAGCATGTGAACATAGAAAAATATAAACAGATTCAGACTTAGTAAAAAACTGGAGCATGCAAAACAGATTAACAAGTAGGCATGTTTACGAGCTCGATGCACTCACTACGAGGCATTGCATGACAAACTAAGCATACACCCATCAAGAAGACATGGCATAGAAGCTACACATGGCAAGAACAACAACATAGCATGCACGGATCAATAGCAACGACCTCGGCAAAATTGCTAAACATGTTAACAATCTGCCAGGAACATTTTATAGCAAAAGTAGAGCTCGATTGACTCAAGCTAGGGTGCTCCATAATTGCAAACAAAGACATGGATGAATAGAGCACCACAATATTAACAAAACATCCTTACTGATCATCCTCAAAAGAGGCAGGATCACTAGGAAACAACATGAACATATGGCATAAAAACAATATCAGGATAAGGACTTAGTGAAATTCTAAGTCCCTGAAATCAGCATCACCGAGTAAGCTACTTTGCATGCTTGTGCTAGTCACCACAAAGATCACAAAAATACATGGCATACACCCCTGTAAAGAGGGCATGGCATTCATCAAAACACATGTAGAGCTCAGGATCATAGCATGCACACATTAATCATGACAAAAATGACAAAAGGCCATTTGCTGAAACAGATCTGACATAATCATCACATAGCCCTCTTCCAACAGCATTTCGGGCATCAAGATGAGCTTAAATGAAAATGATGCAATGAGATGAAATGATGTACTCGTCGAGACGAACATTTTGATATGCTACACGCACGAATGAGAACTATGGATGCAGAGTTATGGCATGTGGAAGAATGCAAAATAATTAGGGTTTCGGGGCAAAAGTCAACCGAGGTGGATCTCAGATTCAGATCCAACCGGCGCGGATCCCGAGGTTCGCCGGAGTTACTGTTCGCCGGAGTTGTCGAGGGTCGCCGGATCCGAGGGAGAGGCGATGGAGCTCGCCGGACTTGGGAATGGAGACGACGGAGAGGCGGTGCCGCGGTGGTGGCCGGTGCTGGAGACGGCGGACGGCGTCGGAGCGGAGGCTCCGCTCGGGCGAGGCGGCGGCGCCCTGGGCCGCGGGGGCCGCACACGGGCTCTCCCGGGCCGGTGGCGAGGAGATGCGGCCGGGCCAGTAGGGGCGCGCCACGTGGCGGCGGTGGTGCAAACCGGACGTGTCCGGCGGCGCGGGGAGCGGAATTTTAGGGTTTCGCCCGAATTTGGAATGTAGGGATCTTTATAAAGGGGTAGAGGGAGCTAGGAAGCTCCAAATGAGGTGCGGTTTTCGGCCACGCAATCGTGATCGAACGCTCTAGATGATGGAAGGGGTTTAGGTGGGTTTTGGGCCACTTTGGAAGGGTGTTGGGCTGCAACACACATGAGGCCTTTTCGGTCCCTCGGTTAACCATTGGAGTATCAAACGAAGTCCAAATGGCACGAAACTTGACAGGCGGTCTACCGGTAGTAAACCAAGGCCGCATGGAAAGTCTCGGTCCAATCCGGAAATATTTAGTACCCACACATGAAAGGAGGTAGAAAGGACCACCGGAGGACATAGGAGCGCCGGAATGCAAAACGGACAACGGGGAAAATGCTCGGATGCATGAGATGAACACGTATGCAAATGCAATGCACATGATGATATGATATGAGATGCATGAAAAAGAACAAAACACACGGAGACAAAAAACCGGCAACGAGGAAATAAAATAACTTAGGGCCGGAAACGGCAAGAGTTGGAGCACAAATAAGGTAAATTACATTCGGGGTGTTACAACACTCCACCACTACGAAAGGATCTCGTCCCGAGATCTAGGACTGGAAAAACTCCGGGTACTCAGAACGGAGGTGATCCTCGCGTTCCCACGTGGCTTCACGGTCGGAATGATGTGACCACTTGACTTTGAGGAATTTGATTGACTTGTTGGGAGTCTTGCACTCAGTTTCTTCAAGAATAGCAACGAGGTGCTCACGATAAGAAAGGTCTTCTTGGAGATCAATGTCTTCGAAGTTGACGGTGCGGTCAGGCGCCTTGAAGCACTTGCGGAGTTGAGAGACATGAAACATGTCGTGCACATTTGCAAAGTTGGAGGGAAGCTCAAGTTGATAGGCGAGATTGCCTCTTTTGCTTAAGATCTTGAAAGGACCCACGTATCTAGGGAAAGCTTCCCTTTGATACCGAAGCGACGAGTACCTTTCATTGGAGAGACGCGGAGGTAAACATGGTCTCCGATCTCGAAGGCCAAGTCACGATGCTTACTATCATAGTAACTCTTCTGGCACGATTGTGCGGCTTTGAGATTATCACGAATGACTTTGCACATCTCTTTTGCCTTTGTGATCAAGTCATTGCCAAGAAGTTGACGTTCACCAGTCTCTGACCAGTTAAGAGGAGTACGACACTTCCTGCCATAGAGAATTTCAAATGGGGCCTTGCCCGAACTCGCTTGGAAACTGTTTTTGTAGGAGAACTCAGCATATGGAAGACAATCTTCCCACGTCATGCCGAAAGAGATGACGCAAGCCCTGAGCATATCTTCAAGAATCTAATTGACACGCTTGACTTAACCACTAGTTTGAGGATGAAAAGCTGTGCTGAAACGGATGTTGGTGCCCATGGCATTCTGAAAAGAATCCCAAAACTTGGAGGTGAAGATGCTGCCACGATTTGAAGAAATCAACTGCGGAATGCCGTGCAGAGAAACAATCCGAGAGGTATATAGCTCTGCCAATTGAGCTGCTGTGATAGATTCTTTGATAGGCAGAAAGTGTGCCACTTTAGTGAGTTTGTCGATGACAACGAAGATAGCATCATTGCCACGCTTGGACTTTGGAAATCCAGTCACGAAGTCCATCTCAATGTGGTCAAACTTCCATTCTGGAATGGCGAGAGGTTGGAGGAGACCAGCTGGTCGTTGGTGTTCTGCCTTCACTCTTCTGCAGACATCACATTCATTCACGAACTGAGCAATCTCGTGCTTCATTCGAGTCCACCAATACGACTGCTTGAGGTCATGGTACATCTTTGTACTTCCAGGGTAGATAGAGAGGAGTGAATTGTGAGCCTCGTTCATAATGACTTTACGAAGGTCACCTTTAGGCACAACAATACGATCCTCGAAGAATAGAGTATCCTTGTCATCAAGGCGATAGCACTTGTACTTGGGTTGACTCTTGGCAATCCCAATCTTCACCTTCTTCACCATAGCATCAAGAAGTTGAGCCTCGTGAATCTGATCTTCCAAAGTAGGAGAGACTTAGAGGTTGGTAAGGAAACCTTGAGGAACAACTTGAAGATTGAGTTTGCGAAAGCTTCACAAAGCTCGGGTTGGTAAGGCTTAAGAATCAAACTGTTGCAGTAAGCCTTCCTACTCAATGCGTCAGCAATTACATTAGCCTTGCCTGGAGTATATTCGATACTCGAATTATACTCTTGAATCATTTCGACCCAACGAGTCTGCCTGAGGTTGAGGTTAGGCTGAGTGAAGATGTACTTGAGACTCTTGTGGTCAGTGAAGATGTCCACTTTTCTTCCCAATAAGAGATGTCTCCAAGTCAAAAGAGCATGGACAACTGCCGCCAACTCGAGGTCATGAGTGGGGTAGTTCTTTTCATTGGGCTTCAACTGGCGAGAAGTATAGGCCACAACTTTCTTCTCTTGCATCAACACTGCACCAAGACCTTGAAGAGAAGCATCACAGAAGACCTCGAACGGTTTGGATTCATCAGGAGGAGTCAGAACTGGAGCAGTGACTAATTTCTCTTTCAGGGTGTTGAAAGCGATGTCACATTCAGGAGACCAAACATACTTCACATGCTTCTGGAAAAGGTTGGAAAGAGGCTTCGCGATCTTAGAGAAGTTCTCAACGAACCTTCGTCAATAGCTTGAGAGACCAAGGAAGCTGCGGAGTTGCTTCACGTTCTGAGGTGGTTCCCAATTCACAATTGCAGACACCTTCTCAGGATTCACCGCTATGCCCTTGGCAGAGATGATATGCCCAAGGTAGATGTAACACCCTCGATGCGACTATATCTCCCACGTGTCAAGGCACGACTTAAAGGCATAATTGCATTGAGGGCATATGTCGCAAGTTAGGCAATCTTCACAACATCCCATGTAATATAAATCATAAAGGGGAGATAACATAGTTGGCTTACACTCGCCACATCAATCAAGTACATAAATAACATTACATTAACCAATCACTCATGGCCCGACTACGGCGCCAAAATAAAAGATAACCCAACAAGCGACACGGTCCCAATCACCCCCAACTGGGCACCACTACTGATCATCAGGAAAGGAAACATAGTAACGTTGAGAGTCCTCATCGAACTCCCACTTGAGCTCAAACGCGTCTCCTGGAGCGGAATCATCAGGCCCTACATCTGGTGTAATAGTAATCTGTGAGCCACAGGGACTCAGCAATCTCGCACCCTCGTGATCAAGACTATTTAAGCTTATAGGAAAGGCAAGGTAAAGTATGTGGAGTTGCAGCAAGCGACTAGCATAGTATGGTGGCTAAACTTATTCGCAAAAGAGAGCGAGAAGAGGAGGCAAAGCGCGAACGAGAAACTAGAGAACAACCTGCGCAAACATTACTCCAACACCGTGTCCACTTCCCGGACTCCGCCGAGAAGAGGCCATCACGGTAACACACTCAGTTTATTCATTTTAATTAAGTTAAGGTTCAAGTTATCTACAACCGGACATTAACAAATTCCCATCTGCCCATAACCGCGGGCACGGCTTTCGAAAGTTCAAATCCCTGCAGGGGAGTCCCAACTTAGCCCATGACAAGCTCTCATGGTCAACGAAGGAATAGACCTCCTCCCAAGACGTTCCGATCAGACTCGGTATCTCGGTTACTCAAGACACTTCAACAGGTTAAAACAAGACCAGCAACACCGCTTGAATGTGCCGACAAATCCCGATAGGAGCTGCACATATCTCTTTCTCAGGGCACAATCGGATAAGCAATCTGTACAACTAAAACCAGCCCTCAAGTTTCCCCGAGGTGGCGCTGCAAGGGGCTCTAGGTTGGACCAACACTCAGAGGAGCACTGGCCCAAGGGGGGGGGTTAAAATAAGATGACCCTCGTGCTCCGGAAACCCAAGGGAAAAGAGGCTAGGTGGCAAATGGTAAGACCAAGGTTGGGCATTGCTGGAAAAGCTTTAAACAAGGCAAACTATCAAGGGGTTCCCATTATAACCCAACCGCATAAGGAACGCAAAATCCGGGAACATAACACCGATATGACGGAAACTAGGGCGGCAAGAGTGGAACAAAACACTAGGCGAGAGGCCGAGCCTTCCACCCTTTACCAAGTGTATAGATGCATTAAGATAACAAGATAATATAATGATATCCCAACAAGTAAATAAACGTTCCAACAAGGAACGACCTTCAATCTTCACCTGCAACTAGCAACGCTATAAGAGGGGCTGAGCAAAGCGGTAACATAGCCAAACAACGGTTTGCTAGGACATAGTGGGTTAGAGGTTTGACATGGTAATTTGGGAGGCTTGAAAGCAAGTGGTAGGCATCATATCAATGGCATAGCAAAAGAGCGAGCAAACTAGCATAGCAAAGATAGTAGTGATTTCGAGGGTATGATCATCTTGCCTGCACAGTTGTCAGAGTTGACTGGATCCTCGAAAGCAAACTCAACGGGCTCCTCGTTAGCAAACTCGTCTCCCGGCTCTACCCAAACAAGAAAAACAAGCAACAAGGATACAATCAACCACGTGCAAGGATCAAGCAATATGATGCAATGATGGTATGCTATGCGGGATGCGATGCGGGATGCATATGCAAGATATGACAGGAAATGCAAGAACCTGGCCTCAACTTGGAAATCCAAGTGTGCCACTGGAAAGATGAGATGAAATCGCTTGAAAACGATATAAAGATCATCGGAATCGGAGTTATGGTTTGGAAATGGCAAGCGATTCAAAAATGCCACCGGTCTGCGATTTACAGCAAGTAGCCAACTAAATGCAATGAGATGAACATGCTACAGCACCCAAACATGACAACAATATACATGGCAGGGATGAATTCAAGATGCTTAACAAAAGTCTAGCACTGAGCTACGGCCAATTCATCCATTAACAGGTTCAAACAAGCATGGCAAAAATGCATATGGTAAACAGATCTCAGACTTAGTGAAATCAACACTTGTCTGGAATTTCAGATCAGATAGCACTCTTCGGAGCAACAAACCTACATGCTACAGGACCTGAACATGGCAAAGTAAAGCATGGCATGGAGCTACTCAAAGAGCTTAACAAAAGTCCCTTAGTGACCTTGAGCCAAAAGGGATCAGAAAATACAATCGCAAGCATGTGAACACAGCAAAAACATAATCAGTTTTCAGACTTGGTGAAAACTGGCACATGCTGAAACATAACTCAAGTAGGCATGTTTGCGAGCTCGATGCACTCACTATGGTGCAAGTCATGACAAACTAAGCATACATCCGTCAAGAATACACAAAATGCAAGCTAGACATCGCAAGAACAAAAGCATAGCATGCACGGATCAACTACAACATCATCGGCAAAATTGCAAATAAGTTGACAATCTGTCCAGATTCACAAAGTAGCAAAAGTAGAGCTCGATTGACTCAAGCTAGGGTGCTCCATAATTGCAAACAAAGACATGGATGGATAGAGCACTACAATATTAACAAAACATCCTTGCTGATCATCCTCAAAAGAGGCACGGATCACTAGGAAACAACATGAACATATGGCATCATAAGATAAACAGATCAAGGACTTAGTGGAATTGCTAAGTCCCTGAAAACAGAATTACCGAGTGCACCACTTTGCAAGCTTGCACTAGTCACCACACTCATCACAAAAATACACGGGTTGCACCTCTGGAAAGATAACAAAACCTTTAACAAAACATATGTAGAACATCAGGGCATATCATGCACACATTAATCATGGCAAAAATGACAAAAAGCTAAACGGAGTAGCAGATCTGACAATTATCTCAAGTAGCCCTCTTCTAACAGCATTTCGGGCATCAAGATGAACTCAAATGAAAATGATGCAATGGAATTAAATGATGTACTCTCTGAGATGAACATTTTGATATGCTATATGCATGAATCGGAGCTACGGATGCAAAGTTACGGAGCTACGAACATGAGCATATGGATCCGCAATTTCGGGACTTAGAGAAAAAATCAACCTTCGGATTAGGGTTTACTGTTCACGGATCTGGATCTGGCGCATGGATCGAGGATCGCCGGATCCTCACCGGAGTTTGTCGCCGGAGTAGGAAGGGCCGGGCCGGAGCTTGCCGGCGAGGAGAGGAGGCCGGGCGGTGGGGCAGCGGACCCGGGCGGCGAGGGAAGGTGGCGGGGCGCGGCCCCGGGCGGCGCCGGCTCGGGTGGCGTGGAGCTCCGGGCGGTGATGGCGCGCGGCGGCGGCGCGGCGCCGGCGCGGTGGCGGCGGGGAGGCGGCGAGCGGCGCGGGAGGAAGGAGGAGGCGGCGGGCGGCTCGCGGGGCGGCTCGGCCGGGAGGGCCTGCCCCGGGCCCGAGCGGGCTGTGGCAGCGGCGGTGGAACGGCGGCCACGTGGCGCGCTGCCACTGGCTGCGGGCGGCGGCGGCGGCGTGTCCGGCCGGAACGGACACGTCTGGCGTGGCGCGAGGTGGATTTAGGGTTTGAGGACGAGGGGGATCCGAAATTTCAGAGGAGGGGCTAGTTTTATAGGTAGAGCACTACTAGAAGAAGGGCTATAGATGGGATTGACACTAATGGCGCACCACCTTCTGATACGCCATTAGAGTTGAAACTACTAATGGCGCACCAGGCCCAGGGTGCGCCATTAGTATCAAAAAAAATTGAACTAGTGCGCATGTCCAAACATACTAATGGCGCATCCAGACACAGTGCGCCATTACTAGTTGTAACTAGTAATGGCGCACCTGTCGGAAAGTGCGCCACTAATGTTGTTTTTTTTATTATATTTTTTATTCCTTTTTTTTTGCAAAACTACTAATGACGCACTGTTCCACCGTGCGCCATTACTAGTTTAAACTAGTAATGGCGCACTGTGGGACAGTGCGCCATTAGTATGTTTTTTTGCAAAACTACTAATGGCGCACCACCAGAAGGTGCGCCATTAGTAACCTGGATTACTAATGGCGCATTTAGAGTTCGTGCGCCATTAGTAAGTGGACAGCAACAAGATATTTTGGACAGCCTCTCCTACCCACACTCACTTTCTTCCCACTTCATTCTCTCCACCTCCTCCTTGTCTCGGGTGCCTCCTCTTTTTCACCTCATTTCCACCATAGATTCATTCAATTTAAGTGGTTAAATTACCTTATTTTGATAGGTAAGTAAGGGGGGAAGCTATATTTATGTTGTTCTCCCTACAACAATGTGCACATGCACTTTTTATGGCCTAGCTAGATCTATGTATGTTTGTGGTGTTGCATATGTTTGTGGTGTTGCATATGTGTTTGTGTTTGGAGGTGTACCGGTATTTGAAATGCGATAGTTGCCAATATTTTGCCGGAATGTTGACTCATTTCCGTTTCGGCGAGAATTTTGCCATTAAGCATTCTTTTTGGTCCTATTTTTAGGGAAAGTCATGCCAAATTTTTTCTTGGTTCTAAAATATCGTTTTGCTCTACCCCGCAGGCGACCATGGTCCGCACGATGACCGAAGGCATCGTGAATAGGTTTTTGAGGTCCGCGAAGGCCGAGATGCTTGAAAAGAACGAGACGGAGATAAGATGTCCGTGTCGAAGATGCAAGCTGAAGAGCCTTATTGCGGACCCGGAATCCGGGCAGGTGCGGGACCACCTGCTCTTGCGTGGTTTCATGGATGGCTATCGGTGGCAAGGTGATGAAGATGACTACGAAGTCATCCATGGGGGCTGGGCAAGAAATGAGGAAGGGCAGCAAGACAACCACCGCGGCTCGGGCGGGCGAGAAGATGAAGAATCCCCAGGAGATGATCACGACGGTGATGCTGTACACAGTCATCATGTAGAAGATGGAGGACATGATGATGAGGAAGATGCCGGAGCAGACGACGGGCATGATCATAAAGATGATGATGCCGGCGGAGCAGACGACGCTGAACCATCGATGGGCTGGGTGCAAGACCCTCATATTCAAGAGCTGCTTCTCAAGCAGACGGATAACGCAAGAGCTGTCGCCCGAGAGAAAGCCAAGATGGATCAACTTGAGTTAGACGCGGTTACTCCATTGTATGAAGGATGCAGGCCCGAGGATACCCGCCTGAAAGTAACGCTCATGGCTCTGGAGATGAAGGTAAAACACAAAATGACCGACGCATGCTTCGACGAGAACATGTCATTCTGGCACGAACATCTTCCCAAGGGGAACAAGTGCCCGACCAGTTTGGAGGAGGCAAAGAAAATCGTGTGTCCTCTGGATTTACCGCACGTGAAATACCACGTGTGCATGAACAATTGCATCATTTATCGGGGCGAGCACGCGGAGTCTACCATATGTCCGGTGTGCGGCGTCACTCGATACAAGAAGAGGAAGAAAGCTCCTCGAAAAGTGGTGTGGTACTTTCCGATCACTCCTCGTCTGCAGCGGTATTTCGCGGACCCTAAGGTAGCAAAGCTCCTGCGTTGGCGCGCGGATAGGGAGGAGAAGAAGCGAGAAGATGACGCAAATGATCCGGAGATAGATAAAAAAGACAAGATGCTGAGTCACCCTAAGGATGCGAGCCAGTGGCAAGCGTTGAACTTCGAAGACCCAGAATTTGGAAACGATCCAAGGAACATCGTGCTAGGTGCGAGCACCGATGGAGTCAATCCGTTTGGCAGCCAGAGAAGCACACATAGCACCTGGCCTGTGTTTATGTGGATGTACAACCTTCCCCCCTGGTTGTGCATGAAGAGGAAGTACATTCACATGACTATGCTAATTGAAGGACCGAAACAACCAGGGAACGACATCAATCTGTATCTGGGGCTGCTGAAAGAGGAGCTTGACACGCTGTGGAAAACGCCAGCCAATACATGGGACGCCGCAGAGAAAGAATATTTCCCTATGAGAGCCGCGCTGCTCATGACGGTGCACGACTATCTCGGTTACGGATATGTCGCGGGGCAGGTGGTCCACGGATTTTCTGGATGCGTCAGGTGCATGGATGACACAACGTATCGCCAGCTAGATAGATATCCCGGGTCTTCGAAAACCGTGTTCATGGGACATCGAAGGTGGCTTCGCGACGATGACCCGTGGAGAAAACGCAAGGATCTGTTCGATGGTGAAACCGAACCCCGAGGACGCCCGCGTACGAGGAGCGGCGAGGAAATAGACGAGCTGTTGAAAAATTGGAAAGACTGCCCACTGCCGGGAAAGAAGCAAAAGGCGCCAGAGCCGGGAAAGAAGCGAAAGGCGCCAGAGCCGCTGCTGAAGGTATGGAAAACGAGGTCTGTTTTCTGAGACTTGTCATACTGGAAGATCCACCATGTGCCTCACAGCCTTGATGTCATGCATATCACGAAGAACGTGTGCGAGAGTCTGCTTGGTACCCTGCTCAACATGCCAGAGAGGACCAAAGATGGGCCGAAAGCAAGGGCAGACTTGAAATCAATGGGCATCAGGCAGGAGCTTCACGCTATATATGATGATGATGATGATGATGATGAGGCGAAGCAGGACACGGAAAGTCGTCGCAAAGGCAAAAAGGCCAAGAAGACCGGAAATGACTACCCTCCCGCGTGTTTCACTCTAAGTCAGGAGGAGATCGAGCAGTTTTTCACCTGCCTCGTAGGATTAAAACTTCCTTACGGTTACGCGGGGAAGATAAGCAGATACCTAGACCCAGCGAAGCTGAAGTTCAGCGGGATGAAGTCTCACGACTGTCACGTGCTGATGACGCAGATACTTCCAGTTGCAATCTGTGGGATCATGGACGCGCACGTCCGTGAAACCCTATTTGGCCTATGCAACTTTTTCGACGTCATCTCTCGGAAGTCTGTTGGCGTGAGGCAACTCAGAAGGCTACAGGAAGAGATCGTGGTGATACTATGCGAGCTTGAGATGTACTTCCCGCCCCCATTCTTCGACGTTATGGTGCATCTGCTGGTCCATATCATGGACGATATCATCCAACTCGGGCCGACGTTCCTGCACAGCATGATGCCGTTCGAAAGGATGAATGGTGTCATCAAAGGATACGTTCGCAACATGTCACATCCAGACGGAAGCATAGCCAGGGGCTTTCTGACCGAAGAGTGCATCTCCTACTACACGAATTATTTAGGCATCGAGAATCCCGTTGGTCTGCCCGTCAACAGGCACCTCGCCAGGCTCGCTGGATGGGGTCATCGTGAGGGTCGCCGCGAAATGCATGTCGACTTTGAGGGTCGACTCGCCGACTTTGAAAGAGCAAACCTAGTCGCACTACAACACATAGACGTGGTCGATCCTTGGGTGGTAGAGCACAAAACCTTTATTAAGAAAACGTACAATGACTGAGGCCAACAGAGGACGGACGGAGATATACTCAAAGAGCACAACTCATGTTTCACGCGTTGGTTCAAGCAGAAGCTTCTGTCGTACCCTTTACATGAGGATTCTTCCACGGAAGAACAACTCATATTCGCCTTGTCACAGGGCGCCGATCACAACCTGATGACCTATGAGGCGTACGATATCAACGGCTACACATTCTACACCGAGGCCAAGGACATGAAGAGCGATGGTTATCAGAACTCCGGGGTAACGATGGAATCCTACACCGGTAACGACAAGGACAGATACTACGGAAGGATCGAGGAGATCTGGGAGCTGAGCTACGCTGGAGAGAAGGTCCCGATGTTCCGTGTCAGATGGGCCAAGAGCGTCCTAAAAGAAGACTGGTATTCCACCACCATGGTTATACCCGAAGCCAAATCCAAGACCGCGGGCGCGAACGTCACCGCGAAAAATGAGTCATGGGTACTGGCTTCCCAAGTGGACCAATGCTTCTTCATTACCGACCCGTCAAAGCCCAGTCGTGTTGTCGTGAGGAGAGGCAAAAGGAAGATCATCGGAATGGATGGTGTAGCCAATGAGCAAGACTTCGACAAGTACGGCGACCCGAGGATCGAACATGACGATGATGATGAAGTAGCAGCATACACCACAAGAAGAAGTAGGACCACCCTACCTAAAGGACGTCCGTTCCACAGAAGAACTCCATTTGCAAAAAAGAAGGGCAAGAAGATTGTGAACAGATAGCTAGCTAAGATCGATTGTATTTAAATTGTAGCCTTCATTTCTCGATTGTATTTCATGGGCACTTTTTGAACTATCATGAATATTTTTAAATTTCATGGACACTCGATCTCGATCCCCCTCCATCTCGATCGCTATCCCACCTCGCCAGATCCGGTCCCCCTCGCCGCCGAGCACCCCCCGGTCCACCGGCAGCCGCCGCCGACCCCCCGCACCCCTCCCCTACTCAACCGCCGCCGCTGACCCCCCGCACCCCGCGCACCCTCCCCCGCTCCACCGACATTACTGTTTGATGATATTTTTAAAAAAATTATTACTGTCTTATAAAAAAATATTACTGTTATGATTGAAACAAGTTTGAACATATTTAAACACAAATAAGTATCAAACAGCATTTTAAATGCATAAAAAAAATTTGTGGAGCCTGGGAATCAAACCCAAGACCTCCTGGTGTGAGAACTGGCTGCTGACCAGTCGAGCTAGTAGAAGGAACTTGGTGTGGATCAGGTCAGGTGGAAAATAACCTGTTGGCTCGAGTAGAAATCAAAAAAATACTAATGGCGCACCACGATGAGGTGCGCCATTAGTATGGATGTACTTATGGCGCACCTAGGGGTGGTGCGCCATTAGTATTCGCCCGATCCCCCCTTCCCTCTCCCCCTCGCCAGTTCCCTCTCCCTCGATCCACCGTGCCGCTCCTTCCCTCGTCCCTCCCTCCACCGCGCTGCCATCGCCGCTGCCCCGACCCACTGCGCCGCAGCCGCCCACGCGCCCCCGCCGCCTCCCTCTCCCCTTCCTCCCCCTCGAGCCCGCGACCTCCTCGGACGGACGGCAGCGCGAGCCTCCCCGCGCTCCCCGTGACCGCTCTCCACTGCCGCCGCCGACCCCCGCGCCCGCTCCACACCCGCTCCGGCTCCCCCGCGCCCGCTCCACACCTCTGCACCTCCCCACTTCCCCTCCCCTCGCACTGCTTCACCCGACTAGGTCGTCCCCGTCGACACCGCATCGTCCCCGCGACCACCGGCCCTCCTCCACCGCGACGACCAGGCGCCGCCATCCGCGGACTGCCTCGAGCTCTGTCCCCGTCCGCGCGAAGATACCCTCCACTCCGCGGGCAGGGGCTCTTCTCCTGCCGCTGCAGCTACAAGAGGAGAGGAGCACCGGCCAGCCACCACCGACGGACGCCTTAGTTTGGTACGACCTCGACCCCTTCACTGTTTTCTGCTTCAAAAGTAAGTTTGTAGAGCCAACAGGCATAGTATCCATTAACTGGAATTGAGCTAATTTTAATGGTATATTCGAAGTTAATATTTCGTTTAATCTAGTCTACGTGTTTGGTTTTTCTAACTAATATGAATGCCATGATTTCCAAGAACAAGATAGGATTGATGGGCCCCTGAAGCGGTTTCCATTAACCTTGCAGTGCATATTTGCAACAAGGTATTTTAGCATTTACACATTTAGTATAATTTTAGCATTGTTTCTCAGTTTGGCACACTACACATTATAGCAAAGATTCTCTATCTGGCACACTACACATTTTAGCATACTACACATTTTAGCACTGTTTTGGCAATGCACTGATTTGGAGTGATATCATTGGCTCATTGCTGCCTCTGTGCAATGCAGAACTGTTAAGAGTGATCTGGAGCAGGAGGGCGACGCTGAGCTCGGTTGGGGCCTCCTCGGCGACCGCTGCGGCGAGGTCTGTGCACTCAGTCTCTGAGTCCCCGCCGCGGAGAGTTGTACATACGCCAAGACCTTCTACGGTGAGCCCCTCACTCACTCAGCACCGAGTACTCTGCAATCTGGTCCTCTATCAGTAGCTTTTGTAGTAGTTCTTGCAGCGAATATGTCTTCCTGTTCAAATACAGAAGCAACACCCGGCGAATACAGAAGTAACACCCGACGAGTACACCCGGCGAGAATCATGAAGCACTTTTCTTTTAATTAAACACCTGCAGTAGTATACTTGGCTGAATTTAAACACTTGCAGTAGTACTTTGACGAGTCTGCTTGATCAACTAAATTTAAACACTTACAGTCTTTCTACTGCTGCTTGATCAACTGGAGTACTCTGGTACTTGATCAGTAGCTGTTTTGGTGTAGCAAGTGCAGCAGCTGTAGTACTCCATTTGGTACTCCATCTGGAGACTTTAACTGGATCAGATTAGGTACTCCATTTGCTGTAGTACTCTAGTTAATTAAAACTAGTGACATCACTTGAAGCAACTTAAGTCTGAATAATCAAATTCATCATACACTATTACTTGAATAAAAGATTATGTGCTTGCAGTGGAGTGCATGCGTTTTGGAGTAGCATCAGTAGCTACTGTTACTTTTCCACATGAAGTACAGTACTGGAGTAGCAAGTGTACCAATATTATTGGAGTAAAAAATTCAGTTAAGTTGTGCAGTAGTGTGCTCCTGCTTGCTCTTCTCTGAATCTTTTAAGTTAAATGAAACCTTTTTACTCCAGTAGAATTAGATGGATTTTGTCAGTACTGTGTATTTAAATGAATCTTTTGCTGTGTATTTAAATGAAAGGGGAGTATAAATACTGTTTGGTTAAAACCAAGATTCAGTATCTTGAACTACTCCAGTTGTTTAAATTTGACTTGGTGTAGTAATCCAATACTCCAAACTGTTGATGGACATATGGCCATTAGTTGGTGTAGTACTGCTTGGAGTAGCTTGTTGTAGAGATTTGTGTATTCTGCAGTTGAGTGCCAAAATAAACCTTGCTAGGTGAATCTTGTTTGCATTAGGAGTAATCGCTGGAAATTTACTGAATTTTGTTTCCAGTAGATGCACTATTGGAGTATTGGATTACTGCCTCTGTTTTTAATTAACCACTACTAGAAAAAGGGCTATAGATGGGAGCTCTGTCAGTAGCTAACTGCCTCATGTTCTGCTCCGTGAACTGCTATGTGGTGCTGCTCATGGATGATGGTAGGAATTTATGCAAATTCAGTGATTGTTGCAGCCAAGAAATGCCTAACAACTATTCTGCTCATGATCTTATTTTTAGTGATTGTTGCACACCAAGTTTTAGTTAAACACTGGTACTAGAATGATTTTGTGCTACTTCTGTTGACAGAGAATGGCATGTTAATACCATATAGGTACCCAATGTATTTTCCATGTTGTGATGGAGGCCTTTTTTGCCTTGTCCACCCGAGAGGCCCTTGAGTTTGCTGGAATGTCGATTAACTTCCGTTCCGGCCATATGTCCTATTTTCAGTAAAGGTCATGCTGAAATTTTCCGTGAATTTTAGCATGACTTTGCTAAAAATAGGACATATGGGGTACTTGTGACTAATGCATGGGCTGGGGTATCTTAGTAGTTAATTAAGTAGGATCAAGTGCCCCGGTGTACTTGTGACTAATGCATGGCTTTTAGGGTGCCTCGGTGTCGATAAAAACCAAAATGATGAAAGCTTAGGCTTTTAGGGTGCCTCGGCGTCGAAAAACCCTCAATGATAAAAGCTTAGCTTTTAGGATGCCTCGGTGTCGACAAACCCTAAATGATGAGACCATGATCTTGTTCCTTGACAATAACCAACTTTTTGACCAAACTTTGTTCCTATTTAGAGAGAAACATGGCCAACAACGATGAGGCCGGGGGTTCGGGCGTCAAGGCATTCTGGAAGCTGTCCCAAGAGATGGAGGAACAACCTCACTTGTATGAGGACGCCGCCTTCCCCACCGATCCTGAGACCACTGATGGTACCGCCGAGGATGACCCCACTGATGCCACCACTGATGGTGCCGCCGAGGATGCCACCACTGATGATGGCGGCGCACGCACAGATGGCAGCCAACCGAAGAGACAACGGAAGGACCGGCGCCCGACCGTGCTCCGCACCCTCAAGGAGGAAGATACTGAAGTGGACTCCGACGGGAATCCAACGGCGCCCGAACAAATAGTCAAGGGGTACTCGCTTCAGCTCAGGTGCATTCTCCGGAGCACCGTCTCGATCAACACCGAGAACCTGAGGCATCCTGACCGAGGGAATTTGCGCAACCTCCTCTTCACGAAGCTGCACGAACGATACAAGTTCCCCGCTGAATTTGAAAACACAAGCCTCAAAGGGAATAAAGTGAACAATGCTGCCCTCACGAAGATGAGCAAGGCCATGTCTACTTGGAAAAGCAATGTGAAGAGAATGATCGAGAAAGGTGAGAGTTATGAGAAGATCAAGGAGAAAAATCCTTCGATCACCGAAGATGACTACAACGACTTCAAGATCAATTGCTCGAGCACCGCAAACTCTGAATCAAGTAAGTGGGGGAAAGAAATGCGGGAGCTGAACTTAGGGGAACACACACTCGGTCCCAGCGGTTACAGAGTGGCGGAGCCTATATGGGACAAGGAGGAGGCGGACCGTGCCGAGCAAGGCCTACCGCCCCTCTTCGATAAATACGGTGACAAGCAGACCAGGAACTTTGTCAGGGCCCGGTACAAGAAGGACCCGAAAACAAAGGAGCTTACCACGGATCCGAAGACCAGGGTACTTGATCTTGTTCTGGTAAGGAATACACCCCCGTGTAATTAGCTCCATATGGTTGCATTCTAATTAATGAAGCCAAATTTCTAAATGGTTCACATTCCTTCCGCAGGCGACTGAAAGCAGTAGCGCGGGGTCGACTAAGAGCAACCCTTGGGGCACCACTCTAAATAGGGCGTTGAATGTAATGAAGAACAAGGATAAGCTCAGTAAGCCGACGTCAGCTGGTCGTGTGGCCGGCAAAGGCTTGTCGACAAAATGGTCGTCATACTATAACACTGGTGGGCGAAAGGAGAAAAAGACCAGCTCGGAAAGCCAGGCGCGCGAGGTTCAAGAACTCAGGGCACAAGTGGCGTGGATTCCGGAGATTGTCCAAGAGCAAGTGGAACAACAACTCGGAAGGACGATCACCGCCATTGTGCCTACCTTGATCCAGGGGATTAGTGCGTGGATTGCGGGCGGCCAACAGGGGTCGCCCCCGATTCCTAGCTTCACGGCCAGCAACTTGCAGAACGCGATGGCGGGGCCATTGGTGTCTCCGACGCCGGCACCGGAGCTTAATGCACCCGGGTGTACGCCAGCCGGCACCTCTGCAGCAAGCGGCCCCTCCGTCAACTGCACGCCCACCGTTGGCGGTGCCTCGACATTAGTCGAGCTCGACGCCATCATCACGGTAACTAATTAAGCCTCTCTCGGCCGAGGACTTCATCTCCTTGCCTTTGACTGGGCATCCCTGACGCCCTACATGTTTTCGCAGGGCGCCGCCGACGTTCCGTGCACTCTCCTGCACTTCGTGAACAACGAGTTGGTCGATGTCGCCAAGGGAAAAATCGTTCAACCGGGCAACCCCTTGTTCCATGGTACCCAGATGCCACCCAACTTGTTTAGGGTTCAACTGGTTCGGGTGCTGCCAGGCTGCGACGAGTTGTTACCTCCGATTCGACCCGTCGGGGCCGACGATGATGAGTGATGACCCTCAGCGCCTGCCTGAGCTGGCCCCTGCTTTGGCCGAAGAGCCAGATTCGTTTGGGGGCGGGGGACACCACCCCAAAGACAACACCGCCAGTCGTGCCGGCGCCAAGTCGGCCCCATGGCAAGACCGCCGCAACGGTGCCGGACATCCCTATGCCACTGGATCCAAACATGCATATGGCACAGGATCAGAATGACGACGACGACGATACATTTGCCAACGTCGATCAGTACTTTGCCGATCATGGGTACGGTGGCGACTTCATGGGGCCTCCTTCTCAAGAACCCAACCCAACAAAAGACGTGCGCGATCTAGCTGGTACCGCGGAGAAGCCAAGTTGCAACAGGCGTCGTCTACAGTTCAGCTCTCAGGAGACGCCTCCAGCTGCCGACTTCACCGAGCCTCAGATAGGCGAGGTGCGAAATATTATCAGCCCCAACACACTCAAAAAGGCGGTCTGTGAGTAGAACTCGGTCCCATTACAGGAGAAGAAGAAGGCACGCAAAAGAAAGACTAACAAGGGTGCGGGCTAGCCGGCACCGAGTACGATCCGTGCTCAGGACGGGCCATCTTCACCTGAGGATTTAATGAGGAGGCTGCATGTGGCGGGTAGGCCGATGCTACCGAGAAATATGCTCGATGCTGCAACCGGTGCTATGCGGAGTCTGCATGACAGTGTTCTTTCTTTGGAGAAGCGGCGTCTCAGAGAGAAGGATGTGGCATACCCGGTTTTCGCGGCCAAGGTGCCAGAGGGCAAGGGCTTTGTGGATAACTCCATCGGGGGTACGATCGTCCTGCGGTTTGATGACATCCACGCTATGTTGAACCTTCATCCGCTGCACTACACCTTCGTTCGGCTATTTTCGCTAAGTATGGAGATGCGGATCATTCGTGACAAGACCCCGGACATCGTGATAGTCGACCCCTTCTACATGTGTGCCAAGATCTTGGGCAGCGCTGGGGACCGGCAAGTCGCGAGTTCTTACCTCGAAGGCGTCATTCTGGCAAACCAAGATAAGGATAACTTCCTCGTGCCTACTTTCCCGAGTAAGTCCTCCCCTCAACCGCCCCGTAACATATGAATTCTTAGATTTCGATCGTTTTTCTTTTAACATTCCGTGTTTTCTGCAGTGACACACATTGCACGCTCATCCTCCTAAGCCCCAAATATTCCATGGCCACGTATTTCGACCCGGACCGTCATTCGAACGTAGACTACACAAATGTCAAGAAGGTTCTTGATGATGTTCTCCCCGGCTACTCCAAATCTGGAGGCACCTTCACCAGGCCTATTCGTAAGTACGGCAAGCACGTGTTCTCCCACAATACGATGTTCTGCTGCGTCAAGCATCTGCCTGGCGGTCAGAAGGGTGCCTACTACGCCATCCATCACATGCGGGCGATCGTACGGGACCAGCATCAACTTCTGCTACCGAGTAAACTCAAAGATTGGGCCGCGAGCATGTCGGCAATCCAGGACGCGGACATCAGACAAGAATTCTTTCGCATCCAGTCGGAGTTTGCGGAAATCATCTATCAAGATGTCCTTCGTACCTCGGGGCAGTTCTACCTTAGAAATCAACCGTCCAACAGTGACATCGACACAATGCTACAAATGCAGGCTGACAACGACCGTTATTTCATGACTCCCACGATAGACGGCGGCTTCATCCATGCTCCGGTCCCTTGAGTCGAGTCGAAAGCAGTGATGCTGTGTCTAGTTCTGAAACATCGATTGGCTCATGTTGTAATTAAACTTTAATGAACTTGTAGTATGTCTCTTTGGTTTCGAGAGTCATTCAACTTAGATGTAATCGATGCTATTAATGTCTTGCTTTTCTCTTCCGATCGTTCTGTTGCATACTTATATATTGCTTATGTATTGTCTGTGAATTGGTACTAACGTTTCGTTTGGCTACTGCATAGCGATGCCGTCGTATGTCATGTACAAGGGTAAGGTTCCCGGAGTCTACGACGACTGGGAGGAGTGTCGGAGACAGGTTCACCGATTCAGCGGTAACAGTTACAAAGGGTACACCACTAGGGCCGAGGCTGAATCTAGATACGCCCGCTATCTAGCGGTTTTTGGCCACGCGATCGTGATCGAACGCTCTAGATGATGGAGAAGGCTTAGGTGGGTTTTGGGCCAAAATGGAGGGGTGTTGGGCTGCAACACACATGAGGCCTTTTCGGTCCCTCGGTTAACCGTTGGAGTATCAAACGAAGTCCAAATGACACGAAACTTGACAGGCGGTCTACCGGTAGTAAACCAAGGCCGCTTGGCAAGTCTCGGTCCAATCCAGAAATGTTTAATCCCCACACACGAAAGAAAGGTAGAAATGACCACCGGAGGAGAACGAAGCGCCAGAATGCAAAACGGACAACCGGGAAAATGCTCGAATGCATGAGACAAACACGTATGCAAATGCAATGCACATGATGACATGATATGAGATGCATGACAATGAAAACAACACACGGCGACAAAGACCCGAACCCGAGAAAATAGAATAACTTAACGCCGAAACGGCAAGAGTTGGAGTACAAATTGGGAAAGTTACATATGGGGTGTTACAGTAGAGAACCTCATCGAGCCAAAACTCGCACTTTGAAAACTTGGCATAGAACCGATGTTCTCTGAGCTTATCCAGCACCAAACGCAAGTGCTTAGCATGATCTTCCTTATTCTTGGAAAAGACCAAAATGTCATCGAGGTAGACCAAGACGAAGTCATTTGTGTAGGGGTTGAAAATGAAGTTCATCATGCGAGAGAATGTTGGAGGAGCATTGACGAGGCCAAAAGACATGACAGTGTATTCATATGAACCATAGCTTCTGAATGCTGTCTTAGGGATATCTTGCTCACGAATGCGAATCTGATGATAGCCCATACGGGGATCAAGCTTGGAGAATACTTAAGCACCTTTGAGTTGTTCAAACAGCTCGTTGATGTTGGGAAGTGGGTACTTGTTCTTTATGGTCTTCTTGTTCAATGGACGGTAGTCAACACAAAGTCGGTTCGTTCCATCCTTCTTCTTCGCAAAAAGAACTCCACAACCCCACAGAGAAGAACTAGGTCGGATGAGACCCATTCTCTCTTGAATATCGAGTTGCTTCTTCAGCTCCTTCAACTCTTCAGGTCCAAGCTTCTAAGGATATTTGCAAACAGGTTTCGTGCCAGGCTCAAGATCGATGACGAATTCAACTGGCCAGTGCGGAGGCATTCCTGGAAGCTCTTCTGGAAAGATGTCTTGATATTCGCAAACGACTGGAATTTGAGAGATGGCATCCAGCTCGCCCTTCTCATTGAGAGAAAACAGTCGAATGGTATCATCCCTTGCGGCAAAGACAATTACATCCTCAGACGAATGAGTCAATTGAATCTGCCTGGCAGCACAATCCAGCTGAGTCTTGTGCTTAGAAAGCCAGTCCATTCCAAGAATAAGATCAATATCTGAGTTATCAAGGACCACTAGAGAGGATAGAAACTTATAGTCGCCCAACGTGATAGTAACATCCGGGACGCAATTGTTAGATGTCATTTGCTTGCCCAGGGACACGATCTTCAACGGGAAAGGAATCCTTTCGGTCACAAATTCATGCTTGGCAACAAATGGTCTTGAAATAAAAGAAAGCGATGCACCAGTGTCAAAAAGAACTTTTGCAAGAACATCATTAACAGGAAGGTTACCCATAATCACATCTAGCGAGCCCTCTACCCGAGCTGTGTTCAACAAGTTGACCTTGGCGTGCTTGGGGTTATGCTTGACCACTTCATTGCTAGCAGATCTCACGGGAGGAGGAGGAGGAAGGCGCCTCTGATTGAAGCATTTGTTGGCATAGTGACCCTTCTGTTGGCACTTGTTGCACGTGACCTCTGAAAGCGGACGGTGATACGGAGCACTTGATCTTGGAGCTTAAGACGAAGTCTTGTTCTGAAAGCCTGGGTTGGGTGAGTGGGAAGATCCATTGCCACCTTTGCTTTTTTGCTGATAAGGCTGATGGAACGGAGGAGGAGGCAGCCAATACTTTTGCTGCTTAGAAGCCACTTGAGTTGAGGAAGAAGGAGTTGCATCTCTGACTCGCTTCTTGGAAGCATCGCACTTGAGTTGAGCAATCTCTTGTTTCAGTGCCATGTTGTAAAACTCATCGTACTTCTTCGGCTCAAAAAGGACGAGAGCTAGTTGAAGATCTTCTCTGAGGCCACCCCTGAACTGATAAATCATGCTCTTCTCGTCAGGGACGTCTTGCTTGGCGAAACGAGCGAGCCTTTGGAACAGAATGTTATACTGGTAAACAGACAAGCTGCCTTGCTTCAGGTTGCGGAATTCCTCACGCTTGCTTTCAACAACACTCTGAGGAATGTGATGAGCTCTGAAGTCTTGACGGAATTCATCCCAGGTAATCACACGGCCTCCTCTAGAATCTTTGTATTGCTGAAACCATTTTGCGGCTTGGTCTTTGAGTTGGAAGGAGGCAAACTTGACAAAGTCCTCAGGCCTGACGTTACTGCACTCGAAATGCTTGCATATATCCACGAGCCAATCATCAGCGTCTGAGGCCTCGACATAGTTGCTGAAGGTCTTTGGCTGATTAGCGAGGAACTGGTTGAGTGTAGCAAACTGATTCTGATTGTTGCCATGGCCATGATTCCCTTGATTGCGCTCTTCCAGAATTTGCATGATCAGCTGCGTGTTTGCATTGGTAGCGGCCATCACAGCTTGCCATGCCTCCGGAGGTGGAGGTGGTGGTGGCGGATCCTGATTCTGATTGTTGCCCTTAGCAGGAGCCATCCTGAAGAGGGTGACATCCGTTAGCATATTGACAGACAAATATTCAAGCTGAATCAAACGGATAGAAATTGCAACTTATAGTCTTCACATCCGAACAAAATGAACGAATGCATTTCAATTGAAATGGTCATATTTCCATAAATTGAGAAGCCACTTAGAAAGAGGTAGAAGAATAAATCAACAAGGTACGGACAAGAACGAATACTTGGTGAGGATTGCCCAATCCCAAACCAAATATCCGCGGAAGAAGAACTAGAGCTACAAGAATTCCCACCTATGAAACTCCCGAACCTTTCCGGTTATGCAATCAGGTGTTGGGGATACAGGGGAAGCATAATATCTCACCCAAATCTAGCAAATCCTACATCCAGCTGTATCCATCCTTCAACACATAACCAAGAAACCTTCGGAAATCATTTACCTCAACCTTCGAAAAGCATCCGTTATACAAGTTATGGAAATACTCCCGAACTCCCGCCCCAGTACTGGGTGGCGTCGAGATTATCTCACCAACAGCTGCATAAAAGAGATTTTCGATGTCAGCAAAACTCAGGTATTCCAGAATCTCAACGATAAAATTGTGATGACAACACCTCGGAGCTCAACTCCCCGGGACACTGCCACAACCCCTAAATGTCAGGAGGCACTAAGACAATGTTCTCGTCACAAAACTATCGGAATGATTCCAAGATACCCGCGTGATCCTAAATTTTTTTTAGTGAAATTTGAGAAGAGAAGAGTCAAAACTCTACGTCAGGATGCCTCACCAGAGCGACGAAGGGACTGAGGAGTAAAAAGAATTCCTAACTCTCCGATATATATAATTCCTAAATGACTCAAAACATTTTTCTAGACTCAACAACGCCAGCAATTCGATCAAGCAGGGGGCTCCTAAGGTCGGGGAAGGCTCTGATTACCAACTTGTAACGCCCTCGATGCGGCTATATCTCCTACGTGTCGAAGCACAACTTAGAGGCATAACCGCATTGAAAGCAATATCGCAAGTGAGGTAATCTTCACAACAACCCATGTAAATAAATAAAGGGGAAAAGTACATAGTTGGCTTACACTCGCCACGTCACAAAAATACATAAATAAGTCATTACATTCATCCAATACACTCAGGGTCCGACTATGGAACCAAAATAAAGATAAACCCCCAAATGCGACAAAGTCCCCGATCGCCCTAACTGGGCACCACTACTGATCATCTGGGAAAGACACATAGTAACGACGAGAGTATTCATCGAACTCCCACTTGAGCTCGGTCATATCATCTAGAGCGGAATCATCGGTCCCTGTATCTGGTTTTGGAAGTAATCTGTGAGTCACGGGGACTCAGCAATCTCACACCCTCGTGATCAAGACTATTTAAGCTTATAGGTAAGGCAAAGGTATGATGTGGAGCTGCAGCAAGCGACTAGCATATATGGTGGCTAACATATGCAAATGAGAGCGAGAAGAGAAGGCAAAAGCACGGTCGAACAACTATGATCAAGAAGTGATCCTAGAATAACCTACGTCAAGCATTACTCCAACACCGTGTTCACTTCCCGGACTCCGCCGAGAAGAGACCATCACGATTACACACGCGGTTGATGCATTTTAATTAATTTAAGTTTCATGTTATCTACTACCGGACATTAATAAATTCCCATCTGCCCATGACCGCGGGCACGGCTTTCGAAAGTTCAAATCCCTGCAGGGGAGTCCCAACTTAGCCCATCACAAGCTCTCATGGTCAACGAAGGATATTCCTTCTCCCGAGACATTCCGGTCAGACTTGGCATCCCGGTTACAAGACATCCTCGACAATGGTAAAACAAGTCCAGCAACACCGCCCGAATGTGCCAAAAATCCCGATAGGAGCTGCACATATCTCGTTCTCAGGGCACACTCAGATGAGACTAGCTATGAGTAAAACCAACCCTCAAGTTTCCCCGAGGTGGCCTCGCAGGCAGCTCAGTTCGGACCAACACTCAGAGGAGCACTGGCCTGGGGGGGTTTAATAAAGATGACCCTTGGGCTCCGAAAACCCAAGGGAAAAATAGGCTAGGTGGCAAATGGTAAAACCAAGGTTGGACATTGCTGGAAGAGTTTTATTCAAGGCGAACTGTCAAGGGGTTCCCATTATAACCCAACTGTGTAAGGAACGCAAAATCTGGGAACATAACACCGATATGACGGAAACTAGGGCGGCAAGAGTGGAACAAAACACTAGGCAAAAGACCGAGCCTTCCACCCTTTACCAAGTATATAGGTGCATTAAGATAAACAAGATAACATGGTGATATCCCAACAATAAACATGTTCCAACAAGGAACGATCTCCAATCTTCACCTGCAACTAGCAACGATGTAAGAGGGGCTGGCAAAGCGGTAACATAGCCAAACAACGGTTTGCTAGGACATGGTGGGTTAGAGGTTTGACATGGCAATGTGGGAGGCATGATAAGCAAGTGATAGGTATCGTAGCATAGGCATAGCAAAAGAGCGAGCATCTAGCAAGCAAAGATAGAAGTGATTTCGAGGGTATGGTCATCTTGCTGCAAAATTCTCGGAGTTGCCTTGATCCTCGTAAGAGAACTCAACAGGCTCCTCGTTCACGAACTCGTCTCTCGGCTCTACCCAAACAAGAACAACAAGCAAAAGGAACACAATCAACCACGTGCAATACTCAACCAACATGATGCAAACATAGTATGATATGCGGGATGCGATATATGATGCATATGCATGATTTGGAAAGGAATGATTGAACCAGGACTCAACTTGGAAATCCAAGAGTGCCACTGGAAAGGTGGGGTGATTTCGGTTGAAATCGATATAAAGATCACCGGAATCAGATGCACGGTTTGGAAATGGCAAGCAAAACAAATATGGCACCGATCTGCGATAAACAGCAAGTAGCCTTCTAAATGCAACAAGAACAACATGCTACTGCACCCAAACATGACAACAAAATACATGGCAGGGATCCACTCATGATGCTTGACAAAAGATGAACACTTAGCTACGGCTAGTTCATCCATTAACAGGTTCAAACAAGCATGGCAAAAGTGCAAATCATTACAGGTTTCAGACTTGGTGAAATTAACAGCATATCAGGAATTTATCATCAGGAAGCAATGTTTAGAGCATGATAACTATATGCTACAGGAACATATCATGGCAAAGCAAGGCATGGCATGAAGCTACCCTAAGCATATAACAAAAGTCCCTTAGTGACCATAAGCCAAAAGGGATCAGAAAATACAATTACAAGCATGTGAACATAGCAAAAACATAAACAGATTCAGACTTAGTGAAAAACTGGAGCATGCAAAACAGATTAACAAGTAGGCATGTTTACGAGCTCGATGCACTCACTACGAGGCATTGCGTGACAAACTAAGCATACACCCATCAAGAAGACATGGCATAGAAGCTACACATGGCAAGAACAACAACATAGCATGGACGGATCAATATCAACAACCTCGGCAAAATCGCTAAACATGTTAACAATCTGCCAGGAACATTTTATAGCAAAAGTAGAGCTCGATTGACTCAAGCTAGGGTGCTCCATAATTGCAAACGAAGACATGGATGGATAGAGCACCACAATATTAACAAAACATCCTTACTGATCATCCTCAAAAGAGGCACGGATCACTAGGAAACAACATGAACATATGGCATAAAAATAATATCAGGACAAGGACTTAGTGAAATTCTAAGTCCCTGAAATCAACATCACCGAGTAAGCTACTTTGCATGCTTGTGCTAGTCACCACAAAGATCGCAAAAATACATGGCATACACCCTATAAAGAGGGCATGGCATTCATCAAAACACATGTAGAGCTCAGGATCATAGCATGCACACATTAATCATGGCAAAAATGACAAAAGGCCATTTGCTGAAACAGATCTGACATAATCATCACATAGCCCTCTTCCAACAGCATTTCGGGCATCAAGATGAGCTCAAATGAAAATGATGCAATGAGATGAAATGGTGTACTCGTCGAGACGAACATTTTGGTATGCTACACGAACGAATCGGATCTACGGATGCAGAGTTATGGCATGTGGAAGAATGCAAAAATAATTAGGGTTTCGGGGCAAAAGTCAACCGAGGTGGATCTCAGATTCAGATCCAACCGGTGCGGATCTCGAGGTTCGCCGGAGTTACTGTTCGCCGGAGTTGTCGAGGGTCGCCGGATCCGAGGGAGAGGCGGTGGAGCTCGCCGGACTTGGGAACGGAGACGGCGGAGAGGCGGTGCCGCGGTGGTGGCCGGTGCTGGAGACGGCGGACGGCGTCGGAGCGGAGGCTCCGCTCGGGCGAGGCGGCGGTGCCCTGGGCCGCGGCGGCCGCACGTGGGCTCTCCCGGGCCGGCGGCGAAGAGATGCGGCCAGGCCAGTGGGGGCGTGCCACGTGGCGACGGCGGTGCAAACCGGACGTGTCCGGCGGCGCGGGGAGCGGAATTTTAGGGTTTCGCCCGGATTTGGAATGTAGGGATCTTTATATAGGGATAGAGGGAGCTAGGAAGCTCCAAATGAGGTGTGGTTTTCGGCCACGCGATCTTGTTCGAACGCTCTAGATGATGGAAGTGGTTTAGGTGGGTTTTGGGCCACTTTGAAAGGGTGTTGGGCTGCAACACACACGAGGCCTTTTCGGTCCCTCGGTTAACCGTTGGAGTATCAAACGAAGTCCAAATGGCACGAAACTTGACAGGCGGTCTACCGGTAGTAAACCAAGACCGCATGGCAAGTATCGGTCCAATCCGGAAACGTTTAGTACCCGCACATGAAAAGAGGTAGAAAGGACCACTGGAGGACATAGGAGCGCCGGAATGCAAAACGGACAACGGGAAAAATGCTCGGATGCATGAGACGAACACGTATGCAAATGCAATGCACATGATGATATGATATGAGAGGCATGACAAAGAACAAAACACACGGAGACAAAAACCCGGCAGCGAGGAAATAAAATAACTTAGGACCGGAAACGGCAAGAGTTGAAGTACAAATAAGGTAAATTACATCCGGGGTATTACACCGTCGTATCTGAGCCGCCACTACCCTAGCCCTCTACGGTGCCGGCACAAGCACCCACACCGGTCGACCTTCGCCTCGGCTTTATCAGCGACCCCATGATCGGTCGTGTCGTCCCCATCTCCGGTGACCCCACCACCCCCCACCACAAGCACACACACACCGATCAACCTCCGGCTTGGCTTTGCCAGCGACTCCATGATCAGCCGTGTCATCCCCATCTCCGACTTGTTTCTCGAGTCGCCCTTACCGACGATGACACTCATTTCTCGAGTCACCCTTACCGACGATGACACACTAACTCGTTTCTCGAGTCACCCTTACCGACGATGACACACCGACTCATTTCTCGAGTCGCCCTTACGCACGATGACACAGCTGGCCATGTCATCCCCGCCTCCATCTCCACCTACCAGAATCAACTTACAGGCCTCTCATTTTCAGGCAACTAGAGAATATCAAATGCATTATCATAATCCCATTTGTCAAACCGACTTTTTGTGTATTTTGGTGTTTGTTTGATCCCCTTTTTTTACTACTTTTGCGGCTGATTTTCGACATCAGATTACAAAATAAGCACTTCACAAACTGAGCAGCGTAGTGTGCGCTCGTTACCTTGTAATCAGAAGAGAAAGAAGTATAGCTATCTTCGTGACTATCTTTAAAATTCTACTACCGACCAGTTACAACTTACAAGTCCCACTGGAACCTTGATACACACTGAACTGAACTGTATTACAAATTGTAGCCATTCATTCTGAGTATATCTGTGAACCTGTGGTATTGTCCATCCGGCCATTTCCGGATGCAGAGCAACCAAAGATGCATGGTAATATCACATCCTGGCACTATATTTCTAGTTTAGTTGTTGCAGGCAGTTGCTGTGCTCTGCATTTCCTTGCTGGTTGCGAATGACTTGCCGCACCCACACGTTTTTGTCGCGTTTGGGTTCTGGAAGTTGAAGCCGCCCCCGATGAGGGCGTCGCTGTAGTCCAGCTCCATTCCAAACATGAAGAGAAGGCTCTTTGGGTCACAGACTGCAGGCACACAAAATATACTGTCTCGTTAGAGTTATGGTAGACCGTAGACCAGGAGGTTTGGCCTGAATAAACAGAATGGGTTGTCACATGTACTTGTGATCAACAGCCTGTGGACTATTTCAAGCCTTCAAGGATTTATTTGAAACGCAAAAGTGTTACTCTAATCTCGAGCACAAATGCAAATCCATGTCCTCTGAAACGTATATACACAGTCAAGGCAAATCAGTTACCTATTGTGAAACCTTCATACTCGATGACTGAATCGTCAGGGTTGGCGCTTCCTCGGCTCTCAAACTCCATGGTGTAAGACATGCCAGAACATCCACCTTGTTTAACTCCAATCCTCAAACAGAGATCTTCATTCTTTTCGGACCTCATTCTGTTCAGATGCTTCAAGGCCTTCTCTGTCAATGAGATAGCTGGTGCGATACTACCAGGCGTTGCTGTTGCAGCAGCTGCAAAGTATGGTAAATGATTTTACTAAGTTAATGCTGAACAGAACTTGTCTGAAATTCTGCAGCATTTGCATAAAGCATTTTAACATCCTGAAAATCATAGGATATATCTGACTATCTTGTCGCCATTAAATCTTCAGTGTTTCCTCAACTATTCCCTTGCTCATGCAAGACAGACGAACCTATGAGTGATGTAGGATGACTGGAAGGACCAGGTTATTGAAGCCAACTTCAATCTATGCCGAGATAGTCATGTTCATCAGTTGTGAGTTGTTACACATTACTAAAAATATATAAGTTTACAAGGAAAGAACTTATAACGACGACATCTTTGCTTAATCCCCTTGGATGGATAGGAATAATGCAACCAAGGCCCAAGTACCTAAGTATGTACTAACGATAGATACAGATAGCTAGATATATGCATACGTCATACATATAATGATCAAACTGGTGTATAACAATTAAATTGTTATCTGTATAAAGTTTTTATCTGGTACAAACAAACTCCAGAATACCACAGAGAAGAAAAGAGAAACATGGCACACGCGTAACTGCTTTCCCACCCGATAGGCTGATACTGCAACCAGAAGTAGGATTGCCTAGGAGCATGTGTCCGATCTACCCATGTTGTCTAAATTGTTTAATAGGGGTCGTGGATGAAAGATCTACAATTAGGATGGGGTCGCTCTGATTATAAGCCTAGTGGGGACAACCACTTTGCCAAACAAGCTACTAGCAGGCAGCTAACTTAGGCAATACAGGCCAGGCAACGCCATCAACTACGCACTCAGCAATCTCCAATCGACGATTTCCAGCCGCCTGAATCAAGATAACAATGCGCGCTACCGATACATGAAGATCAGCCCCTGCCCTATGGCCATCGCTGCAAATTTCACATGGTGTGCAGCTACGCATCAATCCGGCTTCATTTTACGGGTTCTCACGAATCACAACAGAAGAAGCCCGGCAAAGGGATTCAATCCAAATCCATCCACGCCAAAACGATCCTACTTAATTCTATTGCATATGCGTAGAGGAGAACATCTGACATATGTGTTGACCACGGACCTGGCGGGGCGGAGGCGCGGAGGGAGACGGCGCGGGAGCCCCCGCTGCGGGCGGCGAAGCGGACCGTGCAGGCCGGGGCGGAGGGCGAGGGGGAGACGGCGAGGTGGGGCCGCGCCGTGCCCGGGAGGCGGCCCAGGAGCGGGCGGGTCGCCGTGCCGGACGCGAGCGCCATGATTGGAAATCGGGTGGGGCTGGGGAGAGAGGGTGGGGGAAAGCAGCGACGACGACGAAGACGGGAGAGAGGGAGGGAGCGAGGAAATATCCTGTGGCTCGCGGGCCGCCCCGAGTTTGGTGGCTTGTGGGCTCAGGGCTCTCTGCGGTCCATAATTATGAATGTTTTCAGGATGAACTTTTAACTTTACTAGTAGAATACCCGTACGTTGTTACGGGCACAAAAAAAATATAGATGAGTCTAAGAGCATAAATTGTGGCCATCTTTCATCTTTTCCACGAAGGTGTTGTCCCTCAACTTTTCTACATATACAGGTAATATATACTTTTAGATATATACCAAGATTGTGGGAAGACATAAGGTAACATTTCATATCTCGTTCCTTTCCATTTCCTCCATATTCACCATCGCAACAAGACGTGACATCATGTGCATTCTCCCGCAAAAAAAATAAAAAAAATGTTAATTCTCCCTAGTTGCCTCCTACTTTCTGACAAACCTTGGACCTCACCTCCGACCTTGTTATCACATAGTCATCTCTCTTCTCTTTCATTGTTCATATCCTTTCCATCAACGGATGATAGTACATTACATTTAGTTGAAAAATATTGCCCACCTCTCTTCATTAGTTCAAACTTTTAAATAAGTTGGCTGAAGCATGAATCAATATGGTATCCAAGCCAAAAGGTCTTTTGAGTTCAAGACCCCACCAACGCAGTATTAAAATAGAACATCCTGCGTTCTACATCGATCACACATCTAAGCACTAAATAAGCCTAAACGTGATAGTGCATTACATTTAGTTGAAATATATTGTCCATCTCGCTTCATCAGTTCAGATTTTTTGATGAGTTGGCTGGAGCATGAATTTAATAAACACCTCACGTTAATATTCTCTCATTGTCACATACATTTGAAAACAGTGACGATTGTCATGTGGGCGATGTTTTTGTCGATAATCTCAAGACCAACTGGCTCAGTATCTTGGAGGTGCTCATATGGGTAGAGTGTGCATGCATGCGTTCATAAGGATGAGTGTGTGTACCTGTTTGTAAACATCGGCGTTTGTACTGTGTGTGTTTTAACTTCAGAATACACAAGAATTATATCACAAGCACAAGTGTCAAGATATAACAACATGATGGTTTTCAAATTAAGGAGTTATGTGAATATACATTTCTTGCCAAAGAAAACAGGAATATACATAGCAACTGGTGAATAAAGTCATATGAAGGATATAGTGCACCCCCTCCTCCCATGTAAAATTCAACATGTTATTTGCTTTGCATCCATTTTATAAACCAAGCCTTGCTTTAGTTGATGCCACCTAACAAGAGAATAGGCAAACATATGTACATGATTACACAATACATTAATTTCAGTGGTATTTTTTAATATGTTCGATGCTAGGCTAGCATATTATCAGATCAACAAACAAAACTTCAACATTCATTCAGAAACTCGGGTAGGTGACGTCTAAATATTTTACCAACTTCAACAAGATGGAAAACAAATAGCAAGAAATATATGCACAATACAAAAGTGTCTCTTACCATGACAACACCCAATATAAATTAAAAATACGAAAAAGTTGTTACAGTAGTACTATTACTTACAACAAGAATTGTATGTTTCCTAAGCAAACTGCAACTTTCTAGAATAAATGTTTCTTGACATTCAATGTTCATTTTAGAATCCACGTAAAGTGTTGTGGAATAATTGTTTCTTGAAAGTCAACTTTCTATATAGCGTAATTTCTTATGCATGAGAGATAAATAATGCACAAAATATAGAACCATAAGATAGCTGGAAGAAATTGGTGAAACTATGAGCCAGCAACAGAATAACATGGAAAGCAAGTATGAGAAATATGAAACTGTTATTCCTCTATACAAAGCCAATACGAATTCCAACCCATGCTATTAGTGAATCCTGTTGACCATGAAGAAGCTAAATGGAAAAATACTACTTTTTATATAATAGAAAATAGACCGCAAGAAGACACGAAATAACAAAGAAAAGCAAAAAAAAGTTTAGAAGGTTGAACCTAATGCTAGCACCATGGTAATAAACCCATGTCTACAAAGGAACATTAGCATTCAAATGTGAGAGCTCAGTAGCTTGTCATGTCTATATTTTGTTGCACTTGTATCTGATTTGAAATTTAAAGAATTATGATGAGAAACTCACGTAGAACTGCAGTATAATCTTTTGAATAAACATTGTCAATTGTCTAAGAGTGCTAACATTTAAACTCATTCAAAATGTTGGCAAATGGAATGAGAAGTGTAATACCCGAGATAATACATTATAAGGCTACAACAAGTCCCCTCCAATTTTTAGGAAGCTCTCCACTATATGTGTAGCAATGAACCAGCCTCAAAACCCATTATAGACTGCTAGATAGATATTTGTTTCTTCAATTTCTAACAAACATATAAAATATTGATTGAGAAGCACTCCTGCTTACTACACAGTGATTCATAACATCAAAGTGCATGAACAAACTTGATTTTGTTGAACAGATAAAATTCACCTTGTTCTTCTTCACCAAAGTCTTCCCCAAGATTTTTCATCTAGTCTTCTTTCCCATATATATTTTTTCTTCAGAAAGGAGGCCTACCTAGGCTTCTTTCCCATATCTGCACAAGTCATGCTTAGAGTTGGTCCTTGTGAAGCACTAACCTACCTTGGCTCAACGCCAATGTGCATCAGCCTATCAAAAGCATAGGTGTAAGAATCATCCATGTACTCTGCACAAACAAGGGAAAAATCGTATGAGCTTTGATGCTTCACTATATTATAGTTTAGTAGAAGAGATAAACGGGCAGAAGTCTGGATGTATAGTAGTGGGGAAGCTGAGGTTACCTGGATTACCGATCAAAGGTGCCTTCCATTTGCCCTTGTGGTTCAGGTTCCTAAATTTTTGAATGCACAAAAACTTATGCCAGAAGTTGGACGCCCGAGGTATCCTATGCCATTTGGGGCGATGGAATTTCGAGTAACTGCTTGTTGAATTGATGATATTGCTGGGCATTGAATTAACTGAATCAGAGTGACTTCTACAGATAGGGCACGATAGAATCACAAAGCATAGAAAAAGTAGATAAGTTTGTGTGAGATACTCACAGTCAATAATTTAGAAGCTTCTACATTACTAAAAAATGCACTACATATATATTATAGTTGTATCCACTATTCTCTTAACGGGCATAAATTGTAGCAAACTAAGCCAACATAATCCGCCTGTAATACTTAACCAGTGTCCAACATCCTTGAGTAATAAAACCAAGTATTAATGTTGATCACTTACAAAAGAAATGGGCTACAATCACAAGATAAATGACATGGAAAAGGTCAACCGAACCTTTAAAAGTGGGAACTGTAGCGTCAGTCCAATTCCGCTGCCATGGCACCATTTTTTGCTGCACCTAGTGCCACCCAAAGTTTGTCCTAATATTCTATTGCTAGTATATAAGTTCTAAAGTATTTTACTAACAAACAAAAAGGTGGGAAAATGTGAATCTGCAAATTACGAGGACAAAATAAAATCAAAAGTCCAAACGGATGTGTTAAGACCAGTTTATACATGCAACCAAATGTTACAAAGCTAGCTTACATGAGTTCAATCCACCAGAATCGAGAAGATGCACAAAATGTTGGGAAACAAATTACAAACACTACCATTTTAAAGAACAAAAGGTAAACGTAGTCCAGCCTTTCAGTGAATACTGAAGCGGAAAATAGAAATATTTATGAATCTCCAGAACAAACAAAATAACACAGAGTGGAAGCTTAGAAAGATATAGTAATGCCTCGCCAGCGTCACCTTCAAAGTTGCATATGTTACACCCAGACACACATAATGACACAAAAGAATTATGCTGGAATTTAATGTTCGGGCTAGAAGTAATTTGTTTCCATTTTATTGTACCCAGATTCTGTTGGTTACTTTTCCTACTGAATTTATCCTGCATATAAATAAGGGTTACTGAATCGTTGGAACCTAATCATTGTCGGTACCAAATTTTTGAGCCATACTCCTAAAACAAGTAGTACCGATTGTTCCGCATAATACATGTAAGGTGTGTCAGTTTCTATCCGTGGCTCCCTGCTCCAAGTACCCCGCCGGTGAATCTTATGGCCGAAAGGCGACCGTGTGAAGCGATGGCGTCTGGTCGTAGGCGTCTGCTCATGTTTCTATCCATATAAATGTCAAAATGTCAAACCAGATGTGTGTGCTAGAAGATTGTTTCTAATTCAATATAAATGGATAATTTTTTACTGCTGCCCTTTATTTCTTGAAGACCAGTCAGTCTAGTTTTCCCTAGGTTCTGAAATCGCTGCATGGGCCCTCAACTTCTTCAGGTTCGGCTCTTGTGCAGATACAGTTAGCCTTTGCACTACAAATTTATTAGCAAAACATATGTTTCCTACATAGAACATAAAGCTAGCCAATCTCACCGAGAAATCATAGTGCCCTGCCTGAAGTTCCTGAAGCTCCTGTATGCCAAAGATATAACTCCGTTGTTGTCTGAGCTTCCACTGGGCAATGTGTAGACAACTCTAAGCTTCATTTCCTCAATCATCATATCAGCATCCTTGTTGAACTGAAGAATACATATATATATATATGTGGAATATAGTTGGTGGAATGTTAATCATCCAGAGCCTGATGACATTGACAACACAACACTAAATCATAGAAACCGGTGAAATTCCATAAATATCTTGAAGAAAGATCGATTCATAAACTTAGGTGGATGGAATAGAACACATATGTGTGTGCTCGTTTCATACTGCTGGGTGGACGGGATAAAATCGCCATGGACACTCTCTCATTGGACAGCATCTCTACTGAATAGGGAATAATTATCTCTATCAATGAGCAAAAGCAAACAACTGAAACAAGATAACTATATCACTTCAGTCCTTACATTGAGACGCCAATTTGATCACAGAAGACCATCTGTAAAAATGCAGAACAACATGGGCCTTGGCCTCAATTCGGCGACCCAACTTCAATTTTGAAAGCATGCAAGCAAGCGAGAGATAGGAGTGAGCACAGTAATCTGAAATCAAATGAGAGAGTGTCAGCATTGTCGTCGTGCTCCCCTTCTCAGGCCATCTCGGTGCAGCCACATCCTGTTCAGAAAATGTTCGATAAATGAATTGAATTTATTATATATGCTTTCATGTAATCACCAATTTTTTTAGTTATAAAATAGATTGACTTGGGATTTCCAAACATGTTGGTGTCAAATGTATATTTACTCACTTAACATTGAACTATACAATATTGTGTATAGGATATACTGTACTCAGGCATGTAAATACGATAACTTTGTCATGCATCATTCATACGAAGCTCATTCTCACTTTTCTCATTCATACGAAGCTCATTTGTTCTCCTTCTTTATTTGTATCAGAATTTCTGAATTTAATGATGTTGTCAGTTCTGACCAATTTGTTCAATGCACATACACATTTAATCAACCAGCACCATTAGCCATTTTGTGAAAAAACTAATTAAATAGAACCATGCACTACCCGAAACTACATGATGCCAATGTCCTTACCTTTGTTGCTTGCAAGAATGCATACTAAAACATGGGGCAAAATCGTAGCTCTAATCATGGCAGTCCTTGTTAGTTGTCGTTAATCTACATCTCATAGAAATATTATTTGCTGAAGACAATCTCAACATACAAATCTGAAGAGTTTTATTAAAAATCAGCTAGATGCCTTTCCCAAAATAGTACTCAATTCATCCCAAAATAAGTATCGCTGGTTGAGTTCAACTTTAGTATTTTGAGATGGATGGAGTAGTATTTTATACGAAGAGAATTATATAGGTTCCACACTTACAAAGATTGGTAGGCATAAATATGAGTACTATCCATGAAAGTCATATTCAGTACTTCGATGGAGAATATCAGTATCATCTTTAGAAGAATTTAGCACCATGTCTAGTTTAATTACACGGACACCTATTTGCAGAGCCATGATGATGGGAACGTCACTGCAGTCACTGATTAGCTGATTGCTAGTAAAATATGAGTACTGCGGTGTAACAAAATAGTGGGACAACCGTGCATTCATGTCATGGCGGACCTGGTAACATGAGATTTACATCAAAATTAAGAGCAAAGCTTGTAACAGCAGATTGTTCCTAGGAAAATAAATAAACAAATAGAGCAAATAACCAAATTCAAACCAGGTACCATTTCAGTAAAATCTGCAAAATGATCCTACAAAGCATTGCAGCAAATTTGTTGAGCTACCTCAAGGAATCTAAAAATGCCAAGACCGAAAGATCGACACTTACTATATCAGGCGCTTCCTTATCATCTCATCCATGATAATCTGAACAACCGAGCTTCAGAAGTTCATAAGTATCTGCTAGATCGCTCAATCCTGTATTCCTGTTGTAGGGCAAAATCAACAGTTAATTGCATTAAGGTTTCAGATACAATAGATAGATACGTAAGATGCATCATTATGGTGTACATAGATGAAGCATTATAAGATGATGACACTGTTCATACCAGATAGTTCCCATCGCTTTCACAGTTTCCCATCTCTACCCATGTTTCTATGCATTTTGGATCATCATCTGTAGAAAACGAAGTCTTGAATATCAGTTTTTTTTGCCACCACACGGTACTTCCTAAAATTAGGTGGTTGCTTACTGTCAACAAAACAAGATTTTATGTTAGAAATAATAAGGGCATGTACTGTTTAATACAGATTCTGCGCAGTCAGACTTCTAATCCTATTGGTGACTATAGACAAAGATAAGATACGAGGTAAACAACTAAACACACACCCTTGGGAACATACACGGAAGAGATTCAGGATTGTGTTTCTAGTAACAGTATACCTCTGGCCATCGTGTTTCTAGTACCGGTGTGTGCCTCTGGCCATCGACACGAAGAGGTGCAGGAAGCGGAGGGCCTCGACATCAAGCCCCAGCCCGTCAACGTCGCGACGCTCGACGAGCAGGCACATATGCGTTCACGCGTCCTCGCCTCCCTGCCACGGTCGAGCGTCGCCAAACGGCCCCACACAAGCTTTGACTCCATGAGTTACATGCTCCTCTTCCCGTGACGAGCGCCGCCTGCCTGTCCCCTAGATCCAGCCTCGACGTGACAATGTCGAGTGTCACCGCCTCCGATTCCTACGAGCACGAAGCCGAGGGCTCCAGGAAGAGGCCGGAAGAGGATAGGTGTAGCGGAAGAAAACCTGAGCGAGCTGTGGGAGGGAGGAGGGGAGAAGGGACCACGATCTCGCTCGGGCAAGGAAAGCGATAATTGGGGAAGGATATATTCTGTAGTTATTGCGAGGATCGTGCGAGAGGATTTCTTGGGCTACGTAAAAGTGTGTGGGAGGGAGCGAAGGTGGAGCTAAGTATGGAAAGAGATCGGTGGCTTCAACGGCTGTATTTTTTTCCGAGCGGAGCTAAGTATGGAAGAAGATCGGTGGGAGAAATAAATCAGAGAGGGAGGTGATTTGTTTGGAAGGTGATCTCCTGTATATGGTATTATTTTTGAATTCTTAATTACCAAATATTTACATGATTGAATTAAATCAACACCTGCCAAAGCAAGCACGAATAAATGGAAGGAGTATCAGACACGATTCGGTTTTAAGTGTGAAGAAGAAAAAATTAACATGGGAGTGGTGGTGGAAGGTGAGACGAAAATAAACCGGACGAAAAAAAACCAGACGAAAGTGGGAGGACTATTCAACCAACTCGTCCATTAGGAGTAGAGATTAAAAAGAATTTGAGTTGATTTACTATTTTTGTCTAAAAAAACTATTTTTGTAACAACGGTTTGACTTTCCTTAGGGGAGCAATTTGACTTTACTGATTAATTAGAAAATGGTTCAATATCCCTCTAATAATGCTACATAGATCAAAACAACTTAAGCAAACATGAACAACAACAACAACAACAACAACAACAACAACAACAACAACAATAACAACAACAACAACAATAAAGTTGATAAAACTAAAAATTACAACAAGATCCATTGAGTCTACCTCCGGGGAGGAATCTAGAAGAGAAAGCCTGCACAAAGCCAATTGAGTAGCCGCATGAGCTGCCCACTGAAGAGGTGAGAAACTAAGACCGTTAAACGCACAATTAAAGAAAAACCCTTGCAGTACACGGTGTCATATTATTGCTTTATTATTGGAATGCTTTTGAAGAACACCAAACACGCACAAAGCCGGAGGAACCACAAACCAAAACAAACACCAGAGCGAACACCAACACAAAAACATACCGAGTCCGGACAACCACCTGTTATATTAGGAGTCTTACATGGGACTAAAGTGTTGCTAGCTCCATGAATAGAGCTAGGAGACCTTTACATCATATCATCTCGTGCACCATTGCACGGGTGCCGCCGCCTGGCGACGTTGTGGGGTTTAAGGTCAAAAGAAAATCCATTTGGCAACATGTCAGGCATTTTATCTTTCGTAATTGGCACAAAATAGTGCATTGCTTGAAAATAAGGCTGTCCCACTTAGAATTCAGTAACTCGTCAATGTATAATTTTTAAATCGGTCATAAGATAGGCCATGCTCATTGTGTTTTAGCAAACTAGAATTTCTCCAAGCTTATACCCCTATGGGCTTTAGAGTGGAGCCTACATGGTAGATACTTCTCAAGTAAACAACTCAATGAATTGTCCTTTGCAAACTTTGTATAATCCTACATGTGAACCGAGGTGAGTGAAGACATTGTTTTTCCTATAAGCTCGTCTTAGCTTAAAAACCTTATCTTAGAGATTTTTCCTTTAAGACATCTACTCACAGTGTTTGTGTCCTGGTCGTAAAGCTTATATATTCATCAAGACCTTCAATTTTAGCGCATTGGGAACACCCAGAATTGCTAAACAACTTTGACATTACAGTAGGAATCTCTCCTCACTACTTTCACCACTTAAAAAGAAAGTAAGGTTCCTATTTCGGTCTCAGCATTTCGCTCCTCTTTCATCCAACCTTACATATATTTTTCCTTTCCTCTTCCTATTTTGATTTATTTTTCTTTCATCTCTTCTTTTTCCACCGGTCAACTATCCCACCACTTACTGACTTACCAAATACTACCTCTGTACCGAAATACTTGTAGCTGGGGGAACTTGTTCCCCCAACTACAAGTATTTTGGTACAGAGGGAGTAACACTATATTATTCTTCGATAAGCCAATAAATACATATCCAATAAAGTTCTTTCTTTTACACAATCACATTAGTATGGACAGTAAATCATGAGCTGGCATAATAAAATATTTACGAATTTTGATTACCACCGAACGTTCGTAAGGAGGACATGGCAAATCGAACGTTTTTCATTGTAACTTATGTTGCAACGAGGAGGGCCAGTTCGTTTAGCAAGCATGGCAAATCCATCCAGTTCAATTTTATGCCGGGATTTGCAGTGCTTTCTAAAGGAAATTGTTATCCTTACAACAATATAAATTGCCATAAAAAATGTTCGATTTGCCACGAATGTCAGCACAATAATGTTTTTGATATTTATACCCCATTGCAAGGCAATTATCTAGTGGAATTACAAAGGCTTTATGCAGGAGACGGCAATAGAGCCAACTTGCTGTGTCCATTGTATTTCAACGCCCAGAATATTTGCATTATAACATTGTTGTGGTTTCTGGAACCGTTATAGAGCAAACAATGTGTATACTAAATTAATTACACTATTTCACAACATAACATAATTTTATTTCTTCTTTGCATGGATCAATTTTGGATTTCAGTTCTGTGAAATGACAAATTACAATAAGTTGCCCTTCACGAAAGCAACCATTCCTGATTTCAGAAGCCCACCACCACCCTCCACTTGAAGTGTCACATCACCATCAGAACTAAAAGCTTGGAAATACTAGTCCAAATCAGGTCATGAAGCGACCCAGCAAAATGTAGTTTCATTACAGTAAAAATGAAATGCAAAAGCGATAAGCCCATACATAACAAAGGTCTAAGTCAGACCACAAACGGATGGCTCCGGTATGCAGACAGGCAAAACTTCGATGCTCACTGATGGTTTACAGACTTGTATTCGTATAATTATGCAGCCAACTGTGTCATACTCGGTTCAAAGATATCACCAAAGCCCAGTTCATGAACAAAAGGAAGGGGGAAAAAACTCCATTCACTTGCTTCAGTTAGCTCCATCTCATGACGCATGGTTGAGCATTTGTCGTCTCACAATGCGATTTGCCTAGTAAAAAAAACGAGAATAGACCATCACTGGAATTGTAAAGGAATTGCAATAACCATGTATGTACTCTTCAGTGGGTTATTGGATTACTTGAAGGTGGCAAGTGGTGATCCTGCGGTCGTGAAGTAGTCAGAAAGATCGATGTTCAGGTCATCGTACATGCTCAGGAATGGATGAGCCTGGACGTCAGAGGCAACAGATAGAAGAATTGGATCAAGATCAGTCAGCCAACTAATGATGCTTTCGAAAGAACATACAAAATTGGGAAGCAAACAGAAATTTCCTTACTGATAGGGTTTGGGCAGATGACCTATCTGCAGCATTTTTCTGGATACTGAAATCCAAAAAGAAATAAGAAAACAGATATTAGCCATCTGTTGGACACTGATGTTGCATAATAAATAAACAAATAAATAAAAGATCAATTAATCTGCCAACAGATGAGATGAGAGAAAAACAAATTGTAGGTTCAGACAATACGTGTCCGCAAGCATATTCCAGTTCCAGAGAATCACTACTTCACAACTCACAAGCAAATGGTAGAAAAAACACTATGATGGTATTGTAGCTAAGCTCATAGTTTTAAACTTTAGAACTAAACAAATTACAAATATTGCCCAAGTAATATTGATTAACAAAGGGGGGTCAATGAAGAAGCACAAATACCAAGCAGAAATGAATGAACAAAACTCTGGTGAAAACTGATCTGATGGTGCAGAAGGTGATGGTTGGTCGACAACAGCTTCAAGAAGTTCATAAAAGCTTTCACGAGGAGGATATGGGAAATTGCCAGTGGCACATTCCAGCATAACTAGGCCCAAGCTCCAGATATCACTCATATAACCATGTTTCTGCCCACTGATTCTTTCAGGCTGTCAAGAGTATACATTTTACATTGGTTAGCTGGAACAAAAAAAATTGGTGGACATCTTTTCATGCCACACTGGAAGACATGTCTACATAATTTAAACAAACTTTCACTCACCGCCATGTAGTTAAATGTGCCAGTAAATGTATCTCGCTGTGCGGAAGAACTCGAGATGATGGCACTAACACCAAAATCTGATATCTTTACTTCACCCCTATGATTTATCAATATATTCGATGGTTTCAGATCTCGGTGTATAACGCGCTTCTCGTGGTGCAAGTACATCAGCCCTTTCAACACCTGCATGAGGAAGTTACAATTGTCGATTGAAAAGGTCTATTTCATCTTGAGGCGACATTCTGATAGCCAAAAAAAGAAGAAGGGGAAACTATGTGGTTGATTATGTGACATTTCACTGGCCTGCTTACAAATTGCAGCAAGGTAGGCCTCTGGAACGGTTCTAACAGCCTTGAGGAAATCAGCGAGAGAGCCACCATCCATATACTCCAAAGCAATAGAAATAACACCATTGACATAGAAACACTGATAGCATGTGACAACATACTGGCACTGTGTAAACAAGCTTATTTTCAGCTCCTGGGCCATCTGCTTGCGTATGCTTTCCTGAATATTGAGCTGTATAACCTGCAGACATGACAACAGTGCAGCAATGGAGGTGAAGACCCTTTGTAACATATATATAGGTAAAATAGCAGAGAGGATAGTTACAGTCACCACCATAATTTTGTAACGAAAAAAGTCGAAGGAACCAAAAATACATAGCAAACATTTAAAGAAAAAAAGCATCAAATAATGTATGTTTGGGACAATACCTTGAGAGCAAAAAACTGGCCGGTCCATTTGTGGCGCACTAATTGCACGGTTCCGCTATTACCTTTCCCGATCACTTTGATTGAATCTAGATCGTCTATGCTCAGCTGATGATTATTATCCAACGGCTTGATAGGGGGAGCCTAGAGAAGCCGAGTATGTCAACAGAAAGAAGGTAAGACACAGACTAGATAAATGAAGAGTATAATATGTTCAGAACAGGAATGCAATTAGACAATTCCGAAAACAAAAATGGCGGTAGACAGCACTCTTCCGGTATAAGCAAGTGAGCATCAGCATTTCCGTATAAATATGACCAACTACTGGATGCGTGATAAATGGTATCAGTAATAAACTGCATAGGAGGATATCCCCACATGAAAGATGACCGCATGTATTCCACCATCTAAAGGAAATAAAATAAATCCTAAATAGTAGTACTCCCATCATTTTTCCTAAGACGTTATTCTGAAATTAGGGGATAGGAAACCCCTGATCCCTACCCTCTGATCCAATCTCATGTATACAAGGTCACTATAAAAAATAAGTACAATTTACATCTATGCAAGGCCACCATCTCTTGTCGAGAAGAGTTGATTCGATTTTTGGCTGAATGGCTGGTCTGAAAAGGGGGACATAATGTTCTTTGAGGGAAATAAAATAAAATTAAAATTAACGATAGTACATATCATTATTTTTCCTAAATCGTTCTTCTGAAAAGGTAACCAAGCACCGGAGGACAGGAACCCCCTGCTGCTAATCCAATCACGCATCCCAAAAGAAATTTAAAATCTGCTGACGATATCAACGAGATTACTAGTACAAAAAACAGTACGGGCTGCACCAATCTGCCAGGCAGGTCCAGCCCTACGTGTCTAGGACAAGATGAGCTGGGGAATTTTAATTTTCAATCTAGGGGGTGCCGGGTTGAGTGGGCCGGCTTACCTCGCCTTCCTCGCTCTGGGGGACGATGCGGAGCCCGTCCTTGTTGACGAGCAGGTCCCCGTCCTTGAACGTGCCGCTCTGCGTCCTGCCCCCGCGCCGGAGAAGAAAACCAGTCAGCACGACTGCACCAGCAAAGCATCCGAAGGAGGGGAAAAACTGAAGGAGGAGGGAGAAGGACAGTCGGAGGTGGATTGCTTACAGGAACTTGCCGATGGTGGAGTCCTGGGAGGGCAGCGCGAGCTTGCCCGGTTTCTTCATCGGCATCGGCGGCCGGCGGCCGGGCAGCTCGCTCGTGGACGGGCCGGGCGCGGGCGGACGGTCGGAGCTTGCTAGGTGGCCTCAGAGGGGAGGGCGGGGACGCGGAGGGAAGGTGGGGGGAGAAAAACGACGGTTCGGTTGGGGTTGCTCTGCTTTGCTGCGCTGGTGACGAGCGACGAGTCTTGGTCTACCTCGTCTGGAATTTGACCTTTCTTCGCTGTCAAATTACGCATTACGGTGCCACGTAATTCTACCACGTACTCCCTCTATAAACTAATATAAAAGCGTTTAGATTACTACTTTAGTATTCTAAATGCTCTTATATTACTTTACGGAGGGATTCTGCTGGTACACACTGCACACACGCCTTGGTAAGGTGAGGTGTGAACAACACCTAAACAACGAAGTCATGGTAGCAGGTCGTACTAGTGCACACCAGAAGAAGAGCTAGGAGTAGGACTGCAACGTCATGTCATTTTTGAATTTTATCACACGACGATCCGGTTTTCTCTTATGCTTGCAGAGAAAGATATAGCAAGGACATAAATGCTTGCAAAAAATGCTTCAAGTCAAGGATGGCCCTTTTTTTCTTTGGCGGTTCCTTGTGGAACATATTGCAAAAGCCCGTACGGGAGAAAAGAGAAAACCTAGCACGATTTTTGCAACTTTGCGTGAACTACATAAGGGCATGACCAATGCATGGCCCCAGGGTGATGCCCCCATATGCCATGTAGGATCGGATGTCATGAAAAGATAGATTTGGATGGAGAAGCGGGATCCTGCAGAAGGCGGGTGCTTGGGGAGAAAAAATATGATCCCATGTAAAAAGCTGAAAAGGTTTGAGTGGAGAGCGGAGATGCATGCGTGCTAAATTCTTTATTTTCTAGTATTTCTTAATGAGGCTCACCGATGTACCTTGCATTGGGGAGAAAAAAATCAATAGCCTCAAACTGCTTTTTTTTTTCATGGAGCATCTGTATTCATATGCCATCATAGTTCACATGGAAGGGGCGTCAACGACATCACCTGTTGCTGATGCAACTACTCCCTCTATAAAGTAGTGACCTAAACGATTTTATATTAGTTTATATAGGTAGTACATAATTTGACATTAACATGCATAGGAGTCACTTTATAATACTCCCTCTGTTTCAAAATAAATGGCTCAGCTTCATACCAACTTTGTATTAAAATTAGTATAAAGTTAAGTCACTTATTTTGAGACGGGGAGAGTAGTATAACAATGGTTCAGGCCGGCTTATAGCACAGTCAAGAAAATAGCATTACCATAGGAGTACACAGCTGAGAAAAGAAGCACCGAAAATACAAAGGCGCTCGCTGACGGCGATGACGGAGTACACCAGAGGAATCGTTAGAACGCGTGCGTATACGACTCGACTGTTGGATTCCACCCGCGCGCTAGAGCTACAGGTCGCCGCTGGCAGTGCCATGCCGAGCAGGGAAGGGTAGAGCTCTCACGCCGCCTCACCACCCAATTTGGGAGGCGCACACATACCCACTACCCATCCCGGTCGCATGGAAATACTCTGGAAAATGCAGAGGCCCGGCTCCGTCTCCTGTCCGCCGAGTTGAGCCATCACTATCATCATCATCATCCAAGATAAAATAAAGCATGAAAAGGCTAAACCGGCTACATGTAGGCGCCAACAAGTGATGTGCTGCTACATAAAATCTTGTCTGTGTATACATGGAAGCCTAGTGCCAAGAGATGCTTTTGCCTCGGTTTCAAAAGAAAAAAAAAGAGTAAAAAAGAGTAAAAAAGCCTAGTAAGAGAAGAAGAAAAGTGAGATGAGAAGAAAAGCTCATCAAGAAGTATCAAGCTTCTAGAGAAAATCAAAAGACTGCAATTTTGCAAGCAAAATACTCGAGCCGTTAGAAAACGCCAGCATTCTAGACGTCCAAACTTTGGAGGCGACGACGATGCTACAGCCTACAGACACTTGCAAACTCAAGCCACAGATAAAGATGAAGACACGAAAAACCGATAAAACATTCGCGATCCAATGGCTAACCGACGTGCTGGGGTTTCTCTGAAAACCCCAAACCACGTCGCGCCAGTCGCCTCCTTCGGGAAGCTCCAGCAGAAACAACCGTCGCGAGAGCAAAGGCGGACGCGTACGACAGGCGAGCACTTCTCACCGTCGACATCCCGCCTTCTTCTCCAGCGCTCACATTCCACGGCAAAATCAACGGCAAATCCAGCGAACCTGAGCAACTTGGTCTCTTGCGGTTCCTGTCCCAAATTGACAGCTCTGGACTCTGGTGGCTGTATCAGGCCCCGGCTACAAGATGCCACTCCTCACTCCTCAGCATCACTAGTGGCAACCCCAGGATATCAGACATATTGTATCTACCTACTGCCCCTGGAGTTGCAAAGACAGTAACAGTTTATGCATACCATTTCCAACATATCCACCTGCAAAAAATGTGACGCGGGAGCACGGCGAATGCCATATCATTTCTAGCATATCCACCCGCAAAAAATGTGACGCGGGAACACGGCGAATGCCATATCATTTCCAGCATATCCACCCGCAAAAAATGTGACGCGGGAACACGGCGAATGTGCCAAGGGAGGCAGGTGGGTATCAGACAAGTCTGTCCAGCTAGCCAATCTCCAGCTGACAACGGCCCATCACAGGTTGCTACTACAGGCTCAACGAACATAGCTGATCTACAATGGCCCACTGCCTACAATACACTGCTGGCAAAGGGGGGGATATCAGCGAGCACTAGGGCGTTTTCGATCTTCATGGGATGGCGGAGGTTGGAACGGGAACCTTGCGAACTGAATCTTGAGGAATGGGCCGTCGGCCTTCCTCTCGTCGAAGCGGTATTCTGCAAAACAACAAATGTTGATGTTCAGTCTGTGCGGCCCAGAAACGCTTATTCTTATAAGTTGGTTCCAGCAAATACTACTTTGTTTTTTTTTGTTTTTTTTTGCGTGTGTTGATACATGAATAGCGAACATACAGAGACAACATTTGGTTTTGCATATTAAATGTGTAAGGCACATGTGTTTCCAATACTTGCAAAGCTCCTGTTGATACTTTATAAGTATGCTGTGATTATTCTTGTTCAAAAAAAAGATAATGTCCACACTAAAAGATATACTTCCTCCGTTTCTAAATATAATTCTTTTTAGAGATTTCAATAAGAACTACATACAAATGTATATAAACATATTTTAGAGTGTAGATTCACTCATTTTGCTCCGTATGTAGTCCGCATTGGAATCTCTAAAAAGACTTATATTTAGGAACGGAGGTAGTATGAAGGAATATAAAGTGAAAGTATCAAAGCAACAAATGCACGCCACTGAAACAAGAACCTTGGAGAGCCTCCATAGCAGTCCCTGCACATTTTGCGTCACTGAACTCCACAAAGCACAGAGCATAAGCCTTGTCACCACTCTGCAAGAGGAAAGTGGTAAAAAAGTGAGTTCGAAATTGGGTTAAAAAAGGACATTTCACCAGTAATAAGGGGGCTCAACTCTCTGCAAATGTAGAAAGCAGAAGTAGCTATTTGTTCATTTACCCAAGAAAATGAGGTAACGCGTTGCAGTTGACACAAAATACCAAGATAAAGTTCAGGAATAAAAACTTGACGTAATTTGACATCCATAATTTCTGTTACTTTTAGAGCCTTAGGTACTCAAACGTACAAGTAATAACAATTAATTTCTGTCCTAATATCCCACGTACTTTTTCAAATAAATATGCTTCATTGCAATTGCTTACATTTCACCGCATAAACATATATTTAGCAAAATGGGGTTCTCATACAAATTCGCACATGCACGGGTTTGTAAGTGAATGGGTGACTGGTTATGAACTACCCAACTGTTTGGAGTGTGGAAAAAATGATGCATTGGAAAAAGCACGGGACATACACGTCTGGGCTCCTTGTGCACAAGTCTGAGGTCCTTGAAGCCAACGAAAGGACGGAACAAATCTTCCAGAGGAAGTTAAGGTTGCAAATGGAACTAATGAGATACAAAAATATGATGCGGAGAATACTGATTACAAAGGATACGAGCTACTTCTCTCCTGGTGCAATCTGTTGGGAGACCATCAACAAAAAGAATGTTGGATTCATCTTCTGATGGCCGATCGACAATCAAAAGGGGTTTGGGGCGCTCAACTTCTGAAACACTGACACTTTTGCCAAGTGAAGAACTTCTCTGGACTAGAGCTGGGTCTTCCAAAGGGCTAGGTCCCCGCGGCCTAGCTCCAGCTGGCAGTGCACCCAATCCAACCAAAGCAGGATGGCTCACGCCTGCTGGAACATCCAAACCATAAGCAGGATGGCTCACGCCTGCGGGAACATCCAAACCATAAGCAGGATGGCTCACGCCTGCTGGAACATCCAAACCATAAGCAGGATGGCTCACGCCTGCTGGAACATCCAAACCATAAGCTCTTGACTGTAATGGTACCTGTGGATCAAAACAATTTGCTGTGTGATAAACCAAAAAGGTATTTACCTTGCTCTTACTAGTAACTATAAATTTGCAAAAGTGAAGTTGTCTTACATCAACTCTAGGTATATTTGGTACTCCTCGCAGAGCAGCCATTTTTGAAGCATAATAGGATGATTCCTCATGTGGAACATACCCAGGATAACCGCCCAGTGGAACTGCTTATAAAATAAAATTATCCCATGGCAACAAAATCCATGTTAGGCATTTATAATGCGGTATAAGTGTAATTTTCCACATCAAAAGAGAAAGAAAAGGAAATAAATAAAGAGATAAAACAGAAGGTACGTCTCATCAAAACAGGCATACATGCATGTATATGAATGCAAACTACATACAACTTCCTACATTCATCTTTCAGCATGTATAAATATGTCCATGGAGACTTGCTTATTCTTGCACTTCTGACAACTCAGCAACTTCGACAATCTATCCAAACGAATGCAACTGAAGTAGCCACTAAGTTGATTGAACAATGGGTCCACTGTCCACAGTTGGCACGAGGGAGTGCTTCCAAAATTACAATTATAGATACACCATAACTATATCTTGTGTTCCAACACTCAATAGACAATAGTATAATCATATAAAAAGGTAACAACTAACAATGGCAAACTGCCTTGACAACCATAGAGGTTCTTCCTACCTATAGATGTTCAATTCAAGAATGATTTCCATGACCACATAGTATCAGATACGACATCACATTCCCTCAAAAAAAAAAGGGTACAACATCACATTAACCCTCACAACATAAACCGCCTGATTCAGGGCAATCTTACACTCCACTATCTTTTAGCACACTTCATATTCCTCCAAACCTACTTACCAAAGCCAGTTCCAAATAGCAAAATGCTCATATGGATAGTGGGAAAGCTATCCTTTCCTTTCCCGCGATCACTTAAAACCGAACAACGAACACACTATGACACGAATAAAGCAATTGGTACCGAAGGGACAGGATTTGTGGTAACCATGTTTACTGGAAAACACCAGAAGTTACCATGCGGAATTTTCAAACGAATTTCCAAATTTCCTGAAAATTTTATAGGAAAAATGTGACCACAGGTCTTACACATATGCAACCATGGTGCAGTGGTAGCTCGCTCTTGGTGTTGCCCCCTTGGAACACGAATTCGACGTGCCTATCCCACACCTCTAGTTTTTTTATCTCTAAATGATTAAATCTTGTTGCGCGCACAAGTGACAGTAAATATTGAACATAGTTTGCTAAAAATGTACCGATGGAGGACTCGTACCGGTGACGTCTCGCTTGCGAGCGTGCGGAGCTACCACTACAGACCGTGCGAAGATTAGCATCAAATTGAGATACTAACTTATTTATCACCAGATTTTTCATACTAAAATTGGACAACATTAAAACGATTCGGTATCTTTTTGTCTGGCAACACGTTTTCTGGAGGAGGGCGGTAAATGCTGTTACTCTTGTGGGATACGATTCACGTGCGCTCCGTGGATTACTCTTGCTGTGAAGACCCATAACTCATCCAGGTCAACACAAACCTCAGACATCACAGGACACCTATCTGGACCATAGAGGTATATATATGTACTATATATACCATCAGCCATGCCCTAGCAACAGCAGTGTGGTATGGGATGCTACTAAAACTCGCCGCAGGCTAGAAACTAGTCGACTCAACGGAACAACCCAACCACTAAGCACTGGCAGATTGGTAGCAATCCAGAATACACACAGATTCATCCCAGTCGAACCAATCTTGCCGCAACAAAGGTTCCCCTCCTTTGCAATCTACAACCCAATTACCCAAAACCTCACCCCGCGCGAACCCTAGGAATCTTCAGCGGCGGCTACAGACGAAGCAGAGAGCGGAAACCCACACCCCCTTCGCCCATCATCTAGAGATTTGCCTCCCCGACTCGAGACGCGGCGAGAATCGATCCCGTGGAAGAGGGGACCCGGCTGCGTGGGGGTCCGAGCGACGCGTACCTCTGTCGTGAGAGGAGGACGGGAGGTACGAGCGGTAGGGATCCGCCATGGGGGCGGCGTGCGGCGGGAGCGAGGGGTCGGCGGAGGCGCTGGGCGGCGGCCGGCGGCGAGCGAGCGAGCGGGTTGGGTTTGGGTTTGGGTGGAGGTGGGGCGACTTGGGGGAGCCCTGGACTGTCTGTTGGTGCGACCGGTTTCGTCTTTGGTCTGGGCTTGTTCGTCTAATCAGGACACGGCCCAGATCTCAGCTTTTTTAAAACAACGGCCCAGTTCTTTCCGTGGGAACGCGTGGGCATTCAGAATATTTTGTAAAGGAAAACATTCATATTTGGGGATCACCCCCTAACCAGTGATGTATTACACCAAAAAAAAATTCCATCCTTTCCAAAGACTTCGTACTTTTATGTGTTGTAAAAGGGAAAAAGAGATGGTGTACATATGTGGTATGATCCTTGCTCATGGTATGACAAAATTCTCTTCGACTGGTTGTGCCAAAGAAACATGTATATTCAACGTCCCCTGCTCCTGTTCCTCATCTTTTTCTCTGCTCCTTCTCACTTGCCCTTGCCTGCTAACTGCTATCTGTGTGGTTTGGTCCTTCTCATCGATTGGTTTTGCCACAATTTGGTATTGAGAGCCCAATTCCTTTCCCCCGAATATGCCTCCACATGTCGTTCCTCTAAGCTCTCGCCTAATGTGTAACATATACAAATGTGGGAGTACATTCGGCACTGGGTGTGATTTTCGCATTGGTGAATTCAGGCAAAATCCCCCTTGCTAAGTTGGACTTGTTTGGAGTGTGAGCAACGATACCAGCCAAGCCCTTTGGCTAAGACCCGCCATGTTCTAACGCCAGGGAGAAGACTATGAATCAGGCCAATAACTTGCTATGCATGATCCTCAAAAGTGAGTCGACAACCAGACCATCATCCTGGAAGCACCATGAGGGTCAACTCCAATTCAATCCCCGGATATCACTCAAAATATAGGGCCTACGCAAGCAACTCAATCTCACGTGACCAACATCCATGAGGCCTGCAGGACGCTAGGCTGAGATAGCGTCCTCGGACCCATCGCGTACAGGGAACTCCTATTCAACGCGTCGGGCGCTTTCCTTAGATGCCCTTAGCAAGAATGGTGCAGGAGTAAGAAAGTCTATTTCCTCCGCATTTCAAGAATCTTAGCAAGAAAGGCGCGGCGTGCACCCAAAGCTCCCCCACGCTCGAACTTGGCCCGGCCTAGGTGTGGGGCTCCCTTGTTTTTCTTTTCTTTTTTTCTTTTATTTTATGTTTATGTTTTTTGCTTCTTTAAAAAAGTTTGAGATTTCAAAAGAAGTTTAGGATTTTAAAAAATCTTCACTAATGCAAAAAAATATTCACGGATTTAAAAAAGTTCACAAATTCAAAAACAATGAACATTTTTAGAAGTTTCGCGAACACTTTGAATTAAAATGAACATTTTTGGCATTTTATGAACAAAATTTGAATTCAATGAACATTTTTTTAATTTTATGAACAAATTTTGAATTCAATAACATTTTATGAATTCTATGAACATTTTTTAATTTTGATGAGCATTTAAAAAAAATTCATGAATATTTTTGAAAGAATGATGAACATATTTTAAATTTTATGAACTAATTTTGAATTCAATAAATGTTCGCCCCAATTTGAAATAATGTTAAACACAAAAAACAAAATGAAAATAAAAAGATAAAGGAAAAGGAAAATGAAAAGGAGAAAAAAACCAAAACGTGTATGTTCTAGAACCTTCCCAATCCGGACATGGCTTAGTTGGGCCGGCCCACATGTACGCAGCGGGGGAGTCGGGGGTACGTGAGCGGTAACTACCGGGCTACCTACAGCGGAATAGGATCCCCGGCGCGTCCACGTAGGTGACTTAAAACAAAACTAACATTACAATATTGACATGGTGACAATACCAATATTTCTCGAGCCCGGCCCAAAAACAAGCCCGAACCCCAAAAGCCTGGCCCGAACATTGTTCCGTGGATTATACACGTGTAAGCCCGTAGTGAAATGCTGAGAAATCAAAGCCCGAGCCTGGGCCGACACTTTTAGGCTGCAAAAATGGAGCCCAAGCCCAACTCGAACGTCAAGCCTGAAGATCGGGTTTTTTTGGATCGGGTCATCATGCCAGGTTGTCCATGTAATTTTTGTTACTTGTCTTGCTTTTTGTACTGTCATGATATTTGATGAATAGATCGAAAGTTTTTCGAAAAAATAAATATTTTTTGGAATTTTTTTGTGTGAAACTATTCTTTTGAACTTATATCGAAATGCATTTTTTGTTTTTTAGATTGTGTATAAAATGTAAAATGTCCGACCGAGCAAATTAACCGTGGTAAAAAATCTTCCTTCGGCGGTTCCTTCCCCTGCAATCTTGCAATCCTCCTCCTATTCGTTCGGTACGAACTTCGAGGCCTCGCTACAGTCCAAATGGCGACGGCTCCACCACCAGCACCATCCCTCCCGCCGCTGCCCGCCGGTCGCCGCCTCGCCTCCGCCGTCCGAAGCTTCCCGCCGTGCTGCGGCCGCCAGCAGGGCAATGCGGCCCAGCCACCCCGCCGCCCGGCCCCCGTCCCCTCCGCCGCCAACGACCCACCACCGCGCAACCCCTACGCGCGCGCGGCCACCAAACCCTCGTCACCCCCCGCCGCGGCTCGCCTCCCCGGGGCCAAGGGGCACGATCGCGGCGAGGCGGACGGGCCGATGGCCGGGACCAGGGCTCCGGCGGCCGCGGAGGTGGTCACGCGCCGCCTCTCGGCCGTGCGGAGGTACCCTCCGGGCTGCGGGAGGGTCGTCGCGGCGCCCAAGCCAGAGGCCCCGGTGGCGGTGGCGCGAGAGGAGGACGCCGGCGCTATCGACCTGCTGGCGGCGGTGTGCGACGTGGAGGCCGAGGCGCTCGCCGCTGATCGGAAGGCCGACGGCTCTGATGGTGAGGGGAAGGGTGGAGGAGACGGTGACGGCGCGCTGGCGGGGTGCGGCAGCCCTGGCCCGCCGCGGGACATGGCCGAGATCGCGCTGGTGCCGTGGGCGCAGTACGGGCAGAGGTCGCAGCAGCGGCGCAAGTCTTTTGAGGGGGGACTGTGAAAGTGTGAAGTCCTTTGTTTTGCTGAACAGGGGTGCCTGATTTTGTGACATTTTGAGACCGTCCATGGCTTGCTAGATGATGATTCACGGCCACGGCGAAAGATTTGCTCAGTTACTGTGGCATCAGATGGTTTTGTAGCTCTCTTTCTTTGGTGAAGATCAGCATTTCAGGTTGTGGTCACTGATACATGGGTTTCTGTTTCATGTTAAGCCCATACTTAAGTGATGATGTTAGTGGTAGTCAAGTGTTTGGTCAGAACGTATGATAGTGGTATCTAGGTGTCGGAAGAAGCCTCGTTCGGTTAATATGGTAATGCTGCTGTAAGCCTGTAGTTTTGAGATGCCAGTAAACATGAAGCACCTTTGTGTTCAGTACTCATCTGATGTGCATTATCTTATTGTCGAAGAACTGCGCCGAATTGTTGGCTTGGATGCATAATTAGGAGTATCTCAGTCATAAATTTCACAATGATCCATATTGGAGACGAGAGTGTGTTATGTACATCGATTGTCTTGTGACCTGCTAGCTTAATGAACCTTACATGTGCAAGAGTAGATACTCTTTCTACTCTTCTACTTCCAGTTAGTTTCTCAGAATTCAGTTATGATTTGGACATTTGAATGATGTTACTGTTGATACCTTGCTTTATAAGGGTATCATTGTCCTTGTATGCTTCATTATGTTAGTTGCACTATCATCGTCTCTGCAACTGTTCTCTCCATCTTTCATAGTTAACGGATCTGTCCTGTCTAAAAGAACTGCATTTCACTTTTCACTAGAAGGATGACAATAATTACAGAAATGTTTTCCGCATTGCGCCCGTATCTAACTCATGATGAACTCTAGCTATTCTGAGATTTCTTCTAGTTGTTGTTATGTTCAAATCTGCAGATACTGTTTGACAGATTCCCAAAAGGCCGTCCTGTGGTTGGTATTTGAGTACACTGATTATGACATCCAACTGATTTTGCTGCTACTTAAACACTATCATGTTCCTTTCAAGTGCTGACGCTCCACAGGGGAGGAAAGCTATAGTTGAATTATACTTGTTTCCGTTACACCTCAATTCTTCTTTTGTATGTTATATCTCTGCATTTACGTGCCTCAACTCTGAATATACCATATATGGCAACTATGGGCTAATATTTTTGGCTTAGTTACCGAATCTGGTCTATATTACCCATGCAGTGCTCCATGCTCCCTTCTATAATTGGGTAAACTGCTCCCTTCTATAATTGGGTAAACTTATCCCTTTTATAATTGGGTAAACTAGAGATACAATCAATCTATTAAATTGTTTTATCACTTCATCATGGAATGCTAGTTCAACACTCTTTAGCTCTTGCACATAATTTGTGTAATTTTCTCCAAATTAGATTGCTTTTGTTCCTTCTACGAAGCAGCAGATGTTATACTGTATGTTGATTGAGGTCTGGATATGGTATATCTTTCAAGCTTCGTTTGAACACTGACACCAGAAAAGGTTTATTTACTGTTCTAGCATCATTTGGTAGCCTTCCATATCTCATATTTCCGTTATCTCTTTGTGACCCTTTTCAAATGATTTTGACAGGATAAAAGGTCGCTGCAACATTTTGAACTTCTGTGACTAAAGCCTCAGTGCTTACTGAGTTAGGTGCCTTTCTCCTTGGTTGTGTTTGCTACTTGCATCACTGACGGTTTATATGAGCTAGGGCTGTCAACATTGATGTTAAACTCACGGAAGATGATGATTTTTCTATATATTCTTGCAATGGTAGGTCCGTGTGTTACCTGTAGCCATCGTTTTTTATGTATAGTATATATTATAAGGTATTCTCATCTTCTTATATGTGGTGATGTCAACCTTCTGTAAGGAACTGTCTAGGAAAGCATTGGATGGTTCAGTTTAGCAGCTTGGTCGGTTATCCAAAACTTGCAACTATTCTATTGTTAGTCATCTTCACAATCTTATGTATGACATAGGAACACGCATATCTCTCTTTCCTTTTCAGCCTTGAAGTTATCAAATAAGGTGGGACCCTTTATCAGCTCCTCTGGTTTCAAGGTGATGTCATGCTTTCTGTGTTTCAGATAAATCTTAATATAGGATCTTGCTTCTATTTCTTCCTTTTCTTTTTGTGACTACGATACAAAATCAAATTCATCATACCTATTGGTATACTCCTGATAGTTAGATATGGTTTATGCCACAATCATGATAATAGCTATGCATGGTGTGCATACTTGGTTAAACTAATTATGCCGTGCGCATAGGCCAAAGTTGTCATACATTATGATTCAAACGAGTCGATGGCTTTCGGCGCTTTTGATGGAGATAAAAGTATTATCATATCTTTGTTTAGCATTTTTAACATCCTGCTGTTAAATCTTTTCAACATTTTTTTTTGAGAAACTGAAATCTTTTCAACATTCAACAAACAAAAAATTCGTTGGATATTGCTAGCTGCATGGTGTAGTGTGCAGAAAAATTTATACTCTTTCATACATGCTCTAATACATAAATCTTCATTCCCTTTAATGCTTACCAGACCACGTATGTGTCTGTTTTAGCATTATTCTAATTTTTTTTAATTGCAAAACTTCTGATCTATCTCACCCTCGATTTTTTTTACCACTAGAAAATGGCAGTTGGAGCCATAATGATTGACGGCACCTACAACGTACAGTTATATCTCCAAATCGTGCAGACTACCAGGTCCTTCATCAGGTAAGCTCATCTTAGCTTGAGTGTGTATCTGTGTACCTAACATACTGTAGTGTTTCCAGCATAGGCCTGAATCCACCTAGAGCATGCTTAAAGTGAGCATCCATGTACAGCTCAGTTCCTACTAATCAGCAATGCATGAGAATCTTTTTCTAGAATACGCACAAGCATAAGAATCTTATACGGACTCTTTTGCCCTAATAATTCAATAATAGCAGCATTACTAGTAAACAGGAGTATACTGTATACCATCCTGGTACCACTACCAGCAGCCACTGCTTTCGCCGTAGCTTCCAAGTAGTAGTAGCTTACTTGAACCAGGCAAGAAAGAAAGAAAGAAACCTACCGAGCTGGCACGGCGTTCACTAGTGTCGAGTGGCATTGATGGAAGTCATCCTTACAAACCTACCGAGATGGCACATTGTACTTGAAAGATTTGCACCGCACAGATCATATCCTCCAGAATCTATTGCACCCAGGTCCTGTGAACGATCCTTCCAGTTTGGACCCAATGCATATATTGTGCTCGTACAACATGTGCATTAACTGGTTAGCTAGTGGTTGCGTGGTGGGCTGTTGGAGCCTTCATTCATCTCATGTTCCTGCCACTTCTATTGCCAATGTGTTGTGATCGATGTGCCTCATCAGTCAGCACCCACAGCATCCCCCTCAACCACCGCCCTGCTTCCCTATCAACACAATAAATAGTCGCCATTGCGGATGGAGGAGTTAGTGTGGATAACCATGCGGTGGATGCAGGGCATGGTGATGTGATGCGACAACCATGCGGCTAGCAAATTTGCGATCGCGTACTATATTCAGCGTGTTGTCTGACGGAGAACGAATAAACATGATGCAGAAATTAGATGACAGCCAGGTCCCGCCGACCGGGCTGGGTGCTTCCTGGTCTTTGTCAGGGCGGCTTGTTCACATGGTGTAGTTATGGACTCATAACAAACGCATTAACCACTGCAATTGTGTGTGTCATCTCGTTTTTGTGTGTGTGCAGGCAGCCAGGCACACGCACTTGTATATAAAGCTCACACACGTTCCATTAGAGCAGATCGTGCGCTTCTCCTCACAAGATAATCACAGACTCGATCGAGAGCTTGTCTTGGTTCTGCAATGGGGGTGAGGTGCCTGCTGCTCCTGGCTGTGCTCCTCTTGGCTGGGGATCATGGCGGGGAGGCGCAGCCGCTCGTGCCCGGGGTCTTCACGTTCGGCGACTCGTCGGTGGATATAGGTAACAACGACTACCTCCACACCCTCATCAAGGCGGACTTCCCTCCCTACGGCAGGGACTTCCCCAACCGCGTGGCCACCGGGAGGTTTTGCAACGGCAAGCTGGCCACCGACATCACTGGTCAGTTTGTACACTCTCTCTTGCTCCTTGTTAATATGTGTTCTTCAGCATCTACGTACATGGTGGTGCAGTATTATGATTGCACTTGCTGATGTATCAATTTTTACGACTTGCGTGGTTGCACCTGATACACTGGGGTTCACGAGCTACCCGCCCGCGTATCTCAGCCCGCAGGCGTCAGGGAAGAACCTTCTGATCGGCGCCAACTTCGCATCTGCTGGATCAGGCTACTACGATCACACCGCGCTTATGTATGTAAGTATTATCGATCATCGGTCTCTCGAGGAATCGGCGCCATGAAAGGAGAAGCTCTAGCTGAGATGTTCTGCCTGCATGCTACTTCATGTTCATTGATCAATGATCATCAGCTCGTCGATCATAAATGGATTAGTTATCTGTCACCGCCTCATTATTATTTACCTGACACCAGTAGCACTTTGCATATTTGTTGTAGAGTTTAAATGGCCTCTAGTTAACTTTGGCAAATGAATTGTGTGACGCAGCATGCCATCCCTTTCTCCCAACAACTGGAGTACTTCAGGGAGTACCAATCCAAGCTGACGGCGTTCGCTGGGAGCAGCCAGGCCAAGTCCATCATCAGTGGCTCATTGTACATCGTCAGCTTCGGTGCAAGTGACTTTGTGCAGAACTACTACATCAACCCTCTGCTCTTCAAGACCCAGACCGTCGACCAGTTCTCGGACCGGCTCGTCAGCATCTTCGTCAACAGCGCGACGGTAAGCCACGTCGCGCCAGCCTAAACAAACGATCCATCCTTGGTACGGGTCAAGTGAGGTGATTAATTTCTGAAACTGAAACCGAATGCAGCAACTTTACGGCATGGGAGCGCGGCGCATCGCGGTGACCACGCTGCCGCCCCTGGGCTGCCTCCCCGCGGCGATCACGCTGTTCGGGCACGGGAGCACCGGTTGCGTGTCGAGGCTCAACAGCGACTCCCAGCGGTTCAACGGGAAGATGAGCGCGGCCGTCAGCTCGCTGTCGAAGCGGTACCACGACCTCAAGATCGCCGTCTTTGACATCTACACGCCGCTCTTCAGCCTCGTCACCTCTCCTGGAGATCAAGGTACCACTACTGTTACTCGACCTAAGGCCTCTGGGTGCCATGCATGGCACTGTTTGTGCTTTCCCGGCATTGCAGCCTTGCGCTCTATCGTTCATGCTCAACTGTGGGCGCGTCTCTGGTGTCAGGGTTCACGGAGGCGAAGCGGGGATGCTGCGGGACGGGAAAGGTGGAGTTCACGGTGTTCCTCTGCAACCCCAAGTCGGTGGGGACGTGCTCGAACGCGTCAACCTACGTGTTCTGGGACGCCGTCCACCCGTCGGAGGCGGCCAACCAAGTGATCGCCGACGCCCTCCTCGTCACTGGCATCGACCTCGTCACATAATGAACCACGCACTGGTCGGCTAACGTCGTCGGTCGGAGGACGACGATGGCACACGCTTTTCAGGCGTCCTGAAGGGAAAATAATGTGTGCCCAGAGCTCCCGTGCCAAGCGTGTCGTTGTGGCGGGAGGGGTTACTTTCTCGGGCTGTGCCACTCACCATATCGCCAGCGTTTGTAGCTAGGGACTGGGACACATGGAAACATGGTTTATACGTACGAAAAGCTCGAAGTTATGGGTGCAAGCACCGGATCTTTTCTTCTTTTTTCTTTCATTCATGTCCTTCAAATTTGATGATAACTGTGTTTTTTTCGCAAATGATTGCATGGCTCCTTTTGAACAGAAACCGTGTTTCAAGTTCTATCTATGTGGTGACATGCCAAACAATTCTTTTTTGCGTGTGGCTTTAATGAACGGGCAAAGAAGATATAATTTGTTTTTTTTTTTTGAGACACAGAAGATATAATTTGTAGGACCCCCCAGTCACCAGGAGGAGCCTCCGACTTGGCCGGCCCATCTAAGGGTGCAGAGAGAGAGAGAGAGCTCTTTCCTGGTTTATTTTCCATTTTTCGATTTGGTTATTTCAGATTTTGTTTGGTTTATTTTCTTTATTTTTCTTTTTTAGGTTCCTTTTCCATTCTTTTATTTATATTTTTCAAAATGCACAATATTTGGAAGATATTTTTTAAGATATTCGAAATCACTCCCATATTATGTAGACACTTTAATGTACTCCATACACGTTTCATAGAAACATGTTGGATACTGGAACTCAAGTCCACAGAGATTACTTGATTCACATCCGTTTTACCATTCCAGAACCGCTCGTGGAAAACAGAAACAAAAAATAACTTAAAAAATAAAACAAAAATTAAAGTATTATACTTTACGATAAGACATTAATTAAAAAATTAATAAAACGTTCGTAAAATTGGAAAAATGTTCCCGGACTTAATAAAAGTTCACACATTTAAAAAATAAGTCATATATTTTGAACTACTACGAATATAAAAATATCCTTTTTCAAATTTGATGATCTTTTTCTAAGTGATGAACTTTTTTTAAATATTTTTTTTCAAATTTGATGTTTTTTCAGAAACGAAGATTTTTTTAAAAAAATTTATGAACTTTTCCGAATTTGCAACGTTTTTCAGGGTTGATTATCTTTTGTTTTTAAAATCGACTTTTTCAAATTTACAAACTTCTCCCAAATTGGAAATTTGTTTTCTGAATTTGTGGACTTCTGAAATTCATGATCTTTTTTTCTAATCTACGAACCTTTTCAATTTCATGATCTTTTTTCAATTTCGTGAACCTTTTTGAAAAAGTCAACTGGCCAAATGATGCGCGTCATCTGGTGAACAGGTTAACTACATGGAACCTGTTCAAAATGAAAAGAAAGCTGGTGTTGTTTGGGCCGACCTGGAGAAGCTGCCACATGAGCGGCAGTTGGGCAAACGGGCGCCTAAGGTGCTGGGAGCTCCTATATGCCGCCCGCGTGCGTCCAATCGTCGCGGTTTCGCTGAAGCGACGCGCACACAGGCCGGCCCAATTATAACGCGGTATGAAATTTGAAACAGAAAGAATTGAATGCGTGGGATCGAACCCACGACCTCCTGCTGGATCCTTGCGAAGCTAGCCAGCCGGACCAGCGAGATCGAACGATCTAAATGTAGCGCCAACCTTAAAGTAGAAAGTACAATGGTAAATCCTTAATAAAAGCATTGAACATTTTTATGATATACTTTGAACAAAATTTAAAATACAGTGAAACTTTTGGGAAAACATACTGAACAAAAATATATTCAAAATGGATATTTTATAATATGCGCTGAACAAATTCTTAATATACAATGAACAAAAGTGAAATACACAATGAACATTTTCTAATATACGTTGAACAATTTAATAATCTATGATGACATTTTAATAATGCAAGGTGAACTATGTTATAGTATACAATGAACATTTTCTTAATACAAAGTTTTTTGGTAATACACGGTGAACTTTTTATATAGTACACAATAAAGAGAAGAAGAATATAAACAGAAAATCAAAAAGGAAACGTAAAAGAAAAATTGGAAGGAAAAAAGGAACCAAAACATAAAACATAAAAAACCGGAATAAACCAGTTGAAAACCGGCCAAAACAGTGAAAAAGCTGGAAGCAAAAAACCTCAGAAGAAAAACGAAAAACAAACCCGAAAGAAACAAGGAAAACAGCAGCGAAGCAAATCCGCACGTGGGCTGGCCCATGTAGTGACTAGCTTCAGCGAAGGCTCATCCTTTTGACGCCTGCGGGCGTCAAATAGGATCTGCCTAAGGTGCTGACTAGGGCTCTCCCTCGGCGAACGTTTCCCTCGTTCACCAGTGTGGGAGGGCCATGATGACCCCCAGTTGGCCCAAAGGCCCACAAAATAGTTTTTTTGAGAAAAATACCATGACAAAAATAAAAAAAATATGAAAAAAATGCCATAATAGTTGCCATGTTCGTAGTCATCACCAAAACAATCGTGTGCAAAAAAGTGGCACTAAAAAATAATGCCACCTCTCAATATTAAAAATGTCTCCCCTCTTAAAATAATAAACATGCTCATCCTATTATTAAAAAAATGACATGATCTTATAATAAAACTGTCATTCTCTGCCATCCTTTTATAATAAAAAAATGCCATCCTCTTATCTTATAAGTAAAAAATGGCACCCTCTTATAATAAAAATGTCATATCTTAAATAATACAAATGCCATCCACACAATAATAAAAATGCGATCCTATTATAAAAAATGGTGTGCTCTTATAAAATTAAACTACCATCCTCTTATAATAAAAAAATACCATCCTCTTATTATAAAAAATGTCATCCTCTTATAAAAAAAATAAAATCCGGTTATAATAAAACCGCCATGTGAGAAACTATAAGAGAAATTGAGATTTTTGGATGAATTTTTTTTTTCAAAAATGCTAAGTTATATATAAAAAATTTGTTTTAACATGAATGTTCACGAACCAGCTCTCCAGCCCATTGGCAAAAAGCCCCCGCACTCTCGCGAGAGGTTGCAAGTTCGAGACCTCCCCCATCGTGCGCCTCCAGCCATCTGACATAGCGTTCCACTGCATCGACATCTGACAGTGATGGGGGCATTTGTTACATTGTGATCCCAATTATTGAACCCATCAAGTGCACTGCAATATTCCCGCAGACGCTGTAATTTTTTTAATTTCTTCAGACATAACAAAAAATGTGTGCGTGTACTGCAAGTGAACATACTACCCCACCAGGTGAGAGAGTAGGGATGGCACCCGCAAGGTTTGGGTACGAGTGAAGCCACCCCATACCCTTACCAGTCTATTTTAAGCTTACCCATCACCTATACCCATACCCGCTAATGGGTACAATTTTTTTCCATACCTATCACCCGGCAGGGCAAATGGGTACCTACGGGTAAAAATATACATGTTTGCATAACATCAATTTGCGTGATAATAATCATAAACAAAAAGATGCAATAACATCAATACATATAAGCAAGAACACATCATAAACACACCACATTTTATAAACATCAACACTTTCTTGTAAACAACAACACATCAAAACATCAACACATATTCATAAACATCGTACATAGTCATACATTTTTAAGTTCACAAACTCATGACAAAGGATAGAGATAATTTTTCCGTACTTGTTAGATTTTACAAGGATACATGGATATGCGGGTATGGGTTATATGATCTTACCTGCTCTACCCAATGGGTTTGAGATTTCCCTATTTACATACTCACAGGTAACTTTTTGTCCCATACACTTACCCTAATGTGCTTTTTTATGGTACCCTGTATTGCTACGGAGGAGAGGGAGCAGTATACAATCATCCACCGTTGATTTCATGAGGGCAGTTTAGTCAGGTGATTTCATCCCATCGATGAGTCGATCTGCTCGTTGTACTTATTAGAAGAGAAACAAGCGATTACTCTGGTTATTCCGTCGGACGTCGCCCTGCTCGCTGTCGACTACGCCGTCGTCGAATTCACCATCGCCTCCCTGTATCACGACATACTCTGTCCACCAGTCTCCACCCGCACGATTGATGTAGATCGTCAGGCGCGAGTTGACCTCGCCGCCGGGTCACCGCACATCCAGCCAGGGCACACATCACCCTCACATGCATGGCCGCGTCATGTTCCGTACAACTCGCTACCTGCAAAAAAATGATACAGACGGCAACCTCTCCCACCTCCTCTGTCTTGGTACGACGGGTGGTTTATCACTCAAGTCTGAGTACTATTATTGTTTTCCATTGCTTCCCGATCGATGGGGATGATGTGTGGGTTGATCTGTGGAGCTCGTCGATTCCTAGCTTCAGAATCAGAAATAGGCACCACATCTAACTTCTCTAGCCGGCGGCCGCGAGGTGATCCCGTCGAATAAGGGGAGCACATTGGGCTCGAAGAACTGTGCCATGCCGCCGGAGTGCCTGGCCATGAGCATGGGCGAGGAAAGAGAAGCGGGCTACTGGACGAAGACAAGATGCGGTGGTGGCCGCCGACAAAGGAGAGGGTGGAGGCCTCGTCGAGGAAGACGATCCTGGCGCGCGTGACATCGTAGCGTCCACAAGCATGATCGAGAATAAGGAGGTGACCAGGTGGACATAGACTATGAGCCGACGGGCGCGTGCGTGCAGCCATGCGGCCGGAAATGTGCAGAGGGAGGGGTTGTCTTGGACGGGAGGCAGGTAATTCTCTTTCTCCCTAAATTACCCTTAGGACGTGTACTGCTTGACAATGAGCGGCCAGGACAACTGATACTGCTGGCGATGGTCCTCACACAACTGAGCAGTATAGATCAACCACCATCCTTGGATTTTGAGAACAGACGGTCTGTATTTATTACTGGATATAGTAAAAGAGCTCTATCCTAATAAGGTTTTTACCCACAGGATAAGTGAGTAATGGATAGTCATTACCATCCCTATGAGAGAGGAAACGAACACCAACTCTCCATGCCATCTCCTGTTCCTCTTCTCCTCCCCAACCCACGGCTAGGTTGCAAACCCTAGCTCCTCGCTGATGTGAACCTCACCGGAGATTCTAGATCCAGCTGCCACCCCCACCGCCGGCGCCCGGCTCCATCATCCCCCTCTTCCCCTCTCGCTAGCCAGGCCAGGCCACCAGGCGCTCAAGACTCGTAAGCGGTGAGCTCCTCCATCTGCGCAGTGTAACGATGCCGACCTGGATTTTAGCACTTGAGCTGATTGGGCAGATCGATCGATGCTCTGAGTGACCAACTTTGTTTCCTCCTTTCAGTAGATCTAAGAGTTTACCTGAAATTCTTGGCTCTGATGCGCATCTCCTGTTGTCTCACTCTATTCCTAAAAGAAAAGAAAAGAAATGGCGCATCTTTTGCAGATTACTACTTTACTTAACCATAATTTGCTCCTTTTAAGTAGATCTACTGCGCCTGGTGTAGATGGTTGGGATTTAGGACTGCATACTTGGCCTGTCACCGTTTCAGCATGTTTTTTAGAAAGCAGATGGCACAGATTGCCACTTTACCTTATTGAAATTTGTTTTATTTTAGTTCACCTGAGCTTTGCATTGGAGTTAGTTTTTATCTGGCACACATGTTAGAGCTGTGTCGAATATTATTGTACAAGGTAGGTTACAGTTGATTTTGGACTGTGTGTAGATAAGGTAGGAGTCGTGTCCAAATAGGACGCTTGTATCCTAGGCCTCTCATATATAGCGGGGTAGACACACGATATAACCTATGCCAACATAATAGCACAGGCACGCGGAGGAGCCGACGGTGTGTGCCGGTGCCCGGACGCCAGGGTGCGGTATTGTGACGGTGTCACGAGGAGGAGCGTCCGTAGTCAGGCTCTGGGATGTAGCCATATCGGTGAACCTCGTTAACAAATCTCTGTGTCGTGTTCATGTGATTGCTTGGTTCTCTGATGATTAATGGTATACCTCGGATTTATTCTAACAAGTGGTATCATGAGTAAGGTTCGATTTAAGATTGTATCTATTGATCTAGAGGTGGAGCAGAATTCGTCGAATCGATTGGTGGTCGGAGACATGCGACGGGAAAAAATGGATGGAAGCGGCGGGAGTTCTGTTCGTGTCAAAGTAATCGGGAGGCAGCAAATCGCATCAAGCGGCGCGAGGCGCGTGGCACGCGGCCGTCGAGATCGGCAGATCGAATCAATTCGAAAGCTGGCAGCAGACGCGTGTTGGCATGCGGAAACCATAGGGTGCATGTGGACCGAGGCGTGTAGCTGCAGGTCTGGGCAAGGCGGTGCGTTCAAGTTGGGTGAGTCAAGGCGGTTCAAGCAGACGCGGGTGTCACGACTTGGGCCAAGGCGGAACGCTGACGCGGTTGAGAAACGGCTCGGGTCTCACTGATCCTGTGGTGTGCGGGCAGCCGCAATCGGACATGAGTTTGCTAGAGCTGTGCGAAGCCAGAGGCCAGATGTGCGCGGAGCAGGGTGCAGGCGAATTGATCGGGAGATGTCGGTTTGGTTGAGGAGATGCATCGTGAGATTTGTTTATGGAAAAAAAATGGCAGCCTGCAATTGGTAGTACGTGGCTTTGTGCTTGGGAGTGTTGGAAGTGGTGGCGCACATGCTTGGTGTACCATGGAGGCTACCAGGAAATCAAATTTTCTTTTTGGGATGTTTTGCTAATTGCATATGGGGTTCTACTAGGAGGATGACAGGTTGGTGACATGCATATAAGGCTCGGAGGCGTCTACAGCATGTCGTGGCATGAACATGCATACACAGAGCGTCAAGGCAATGCACGGAGATGTGTGGAGACGGACACGACGCAAGGTGGAGCAAGATTGCAGTCGGATAATTTCGGCTGGGTCGGACAGTCTGATGGATCGGCATGGATATCGGTTAAAGCAGAAGACGGCGGTGATTTCAGCGACGACGACATAGGAGCGTGATGCTGATGGTGGCCGACTTCTGGGGCGTGGAAACACGTGGTGCAGGCTTGAGGGCTTGCGGCTTCGACGGACTATGGCGCAGGGTTGATTCAAGGTTGTGTACACATGAGAGTTTGAAGTCACAAGGCGCGGGGTGGCATGTACAACCACCATGGAGTCATGTTGAAGGTGGAACTCGAGTCTGGCAAAGGACTTCACTCTGTGCTGATGGAGGGGCTACGACGTAAGTGCACGGAGAATCGCAGCCTATTTCAGCGGGGAAAGCGAGAGACACGTGGATCGGACTGGGTACCAGTGGTCTGATGAAGACGTGATACTCGGCATCGGTCGGTGATGATCGGTGGTTCTCTGCAGTAGGGGTTCGAGTGGTGTGGGTTCGCGATCCGGGAGACTCAACCAGAACAGCAGAGACTCGACGCGGTGATAGCGGGGAGGCGTGCGGTAAACACGGGACACAGCGACAGGCCAAGGCACTGGTGGTCAGACATGTGGTCAGACAAATTGTGCAGGGTATGCTGAAGCAGTGTTGACGAGTACTATGTTCAATTTGGTGACTAGATCTATCGGTGCCGGAAGATGGACAAAGAGTTGACCATGGAGAGTCTGAGAAAGTGGCGGAAAGTATGAAATTGTCAAAAGCCGAGAGAGTACATGGCCGTATATTATGTGGTGTTCAGTGCATGTGGCAAAGTGCGGATGACAAGTACAGAAGAAGGCGGAGTGCTATAGCTATGCGACATGTCAGAGACTATCCGGGAAAAGGGGCGAGTGACTGTGAATTTGACTCAGGGTGACACAGGGCGACGGTGAAATTCCTTCAAGTTTCAGACAAGCAGTCAAGAAAGAACGGTGACGTTGAGTTCAAGTAACTCTTATAAGTGGCATTCAATATGTGAGTTGTTCACTTTCACGCAGGTCAACGATTGGTATGTGATGGCGTTGAGCGGATACTCCGGGAGTTGGGAGCACAAAGTAGAGCGATGATGAACTTAATTTTGCTCGAGTGTTGACTATGAAGAAGACGAGAAGGAACTACAGTTGCAGATGGAGTCAGATCGAGTCAGGAAGTAGCAGTGGTGCTCATGGCGTATCTCAAGTCCAATATATATGAAGGTTCAACGCATGGATGAACAGAGGCAAAGCCAGATTTTCTCAGAATCTAGGGCTAAAACTAAGTGGCTATAAAAAAAAGACAAATAACACACATACTAATGCATGTTTGAAGTACACCACAAATCCGCATTAACAATGAAATATGAATTCATTATTACCATGAGAACAAGTTTGATAAAACATGTAAACAATTTAACAAAGTGCATCATTACAAATGTTGGTACCAAATTAATGAAGAATTTGTTCCTCTAAGATCACTGTTTCTTCACCACCAACAGTAGAAGGACCTCGAGCTGCGAACATAAATCAAGTATATCTGAAATCAAGACACTAGACATGGACTATATAAATTTTCATGTGAAATTTTGCAAAACAAGAACTTGTGGTTTTTTTAACTAAAGTAATACTCCCTCCGTCACATAATATAATGACGTTTTATTAGTGCCTAAAACGTTTTTATATTATGTGACGGAGGGAGTGCGATTTTAACATCACTAAGTCCTTAATTTTGGCTGATACAAAGGAACTAGGGAAAAAGTAGATGATACAATATCCAACCGGTTGAGGAGATGGAGAAGAATAGAACGGCTCGATGGGCTCATATCCTCCTCCAAGCTCCAATGACACGAGACGATCCAAGGTTCCGAACGCCGGCCGCCGGCCACCGCCGCGCAGGTTCAGACGTCCTGCCTGTCGAGTCGAGCGGTTGAGGGGAATTGGCGGCGCAACATGAACAAGGTCTTCTTTTTTATCGATCTGGCCACATGATGGAAAGCGAGAGAGCGAGCCTGCGTCATGTATCCTGGAAGAGCTTTGCTACACTTACGGGAGTACTATTACGGATTAGGGCGACGCTAGGCGCCGGCGCACCGGCCCAACAGTTGGGCCGGTCCAGCCCTGGCCGCCCGATGCATCGATTAATTACTGTCAGATCTGTCCCTCACTTCGTTCTCCTCACGAGTCATTTTTCAAAAAAAAAAATTACAACGGCCCGAGCGCCGCCGACAGCACGCCATATCCCCGCGAGAAAACGGTCGAGCTTGAAGCACCACCGTGGCGTTCCTCGTCGCCGGTGGGCGCCCTCGCCGGCCGTCCGCGCTTGCCCGAGATCCGCGCTCGCCATGGATGCAGCTCCGCCGCCCGCGCTCGTCAGAGATTTGCACTTACCATGGATGCAGCTTTGCCGTCCTCGCTTGCCATGGATGCAGCTTCGCCGCTCACGCTCGCCATGGATGGATCCCGCCCCTCACCGCCCGTGCACGCCATGGATGCAGCTCCGCCTCGCTGGTGATTGACTGGTTCCAGCAAATAGAATTGCCCGTTGTAGCATTTTTCGTTGTTTGTTGTAGCAAAATGGAGACACAGTTGCAGCAAAAAAGAAACGTCGCCGTTTTCACTGGTTGTAGCTCGCCGTTGCAGGTAGCAACATTTGCATAATGGACGGATGTAACAAAACCCATTGCAGGATGTAGCAAAAGCCTACGACGGTTGCAGCAGAATGTCGTCGTCGCTGTCGAGCCTCGCAGCTCAGCCGTGATGGATGTCGCAAAACGTTATACCGGTTGTAGCAAAAAGCGATGCTAGTTGTAGCAAAACGCAACGCCAGCTATGTGTTGTAGCAAAACGTGATGCCGGTGGTAGCAAAATGCTATGTCGGTTGAAGCGTGTAGCAAAACTGCAGCGTTTTATCATCTTCTTCCACCTACAGCCGTCGCTGGTTGAAGCTTTCTTATTTTCAAAGTGTATAGTTGTAGCTTTTTCTCTCAATGGTTGGAGCTTTTTCCAACAACCGTTGAAGCTCTTTTCTATCAAAAGTTGTAGCTATTTTCTTTTTAGTAGCGCTTAGTCAAGGCTTTTTTGTGTCGTTCCGGTTGAAGCTTTTTTCAACGAAGGTTGTAGCATTTCATGTCAACGGTTGTAGCTTTCCGACGATGGCGCTGACTGCTTGTAGCTTTCTCTACATTCGGTTGAAGCTTTTCATCTAGGGGGATGAAGCTTTTTTTAAACGGTTGCAACATGAGGGGGTGCGACAGTTCTGCAGAAGCCTCCGGTGTCGTCCATCGCCGCCCGACTCGTCGGCGCCGAGCAGAAGCACGAGGCGTGTGGGACTTGCAACCGACGGGAATGGGATTGGTCAACGACCTTGCTGCATTCAATGGCGAGCGGGGCTGCAAGCGTGGCGGGATGAGATCTACATCCATGGCGGGTGGGGATTCGATCTTCCATGGCCGACGGCGAGCTACTCACGCGCTACATCGATGGAGGCAGGAGATGCGGGCGTCAGGGCTGCGTGCTGCAACAACGGAGCAAGGAGACGAGGATGGGGCGAAATCCGCGGAGCTGGGAGACGGGATGGGATGTTATCCACGGGAGGTTGAAGAAAAGCAGCGATTTGGATGGCCCCCATCCTGTGTGTCGCTTGGTGGATGGCTGGGGCGGAGTGCGCGCGGACGCGACCGGCGCAAACTTTGGCCGGTGCGCCGTTGCCAAACATTTACCTACGAATTAGCACCTACGAACTGATTAGGAACAGGAGATTGGAAATCACGGGGTCCCAACCCTGAAAATTAGGGGGAGAAGATTAGCATTGTTGGAATGGACACGTACATCCGTAGGTATGGGTCCGTACTCCGTAGCGATGCCAGAATGCGAGATGATCGGGATTCCTTTTTGGAGCGATCGTGCATCGTGGGCTGGTGGCGATGGAGAGCTCTGTTAGTCGTATATGGACTGAGGCCTGGGACTGTATGTGCATGTCTGGGGCTGGGCTTTGTATGTGCATACAGAAAAATTCCTGCTAGATTCATAGTTGCGACCTGGCCACGCCTGGGGCTATAGCCCCAGTTGTCCCAGGCCCAATTCTGCCCCTGTGGATGAATCTAACATGGTGGAGAATATTCGTCAAGGTGGAGTTTGTTAGAGTTGTGTTGAATATTATTGTATAAGGTAAGTTACAATTGGACTTGGTAACTTGGCAAATGCAAAACTCCAGTCAAACGACAGCCGCGACGGAGATGGCGTCTGCCCTGGTGCGCGTACCCGCGCGGCCGCCGCCGCCTTGATCTCCTCGCTCCGGTCTGCTGCGCGTCCGGCGTGCCCAGATCCGGCACCCCCGTGCCGCACTCTCTCCTCTCCTTCAGTCTGCCTCTCCGTTCATTCGCCCGCCATGGCTCCCCAAGCTCCGACGTCGGCGGCCGCCCCGACCTCTTGGGAACCTCCTGCCGGTGTCCTCCCTGCTTCAACGACGGCGCCCGCTCCAGCCTTTCGGGCGCCTCCTGCCGGCGCCACCACCGATACGACGACGGAGGCCACCCCGGCCTCTCTAACTCCTTCTGACGGCACCACCACTGCTACAACGACGGAGGCCACCTCAGCCTGTCTGCCGCTGCCCTCTGTGAACGGCGCAGCCGCGACTTTCCTTGCCTTCCGCAAGGCCGACCCGGCCGTGCGGGGACGCCTGCAACTGCTGCGGCCCTCCACAACCAAGACGCGGGCCAGCTCCGATCTGAGCCTGGCGACTCCGACGCCTACCACGCCGCCTGTCGCTGCTGCCGAAGACGATGGTCTTCATGGAGCTCCCTTTGTTGGCCCCGATTTAGGTGCAGCCCCCGACGCCGCTGTGCGGACCCGGCAGCCGCCATTGGCCGTGTCGTGGGCTTCCCTCGCGGACAACGTCTGCAGCATTGATGATGAAGATGAGCTCGCCTCGCTGACGCCGTTGGCTGCCAGGTGCTCCAGTGGGGTGAGCGATCCGGCTGCCGCTGCTGTTGTCGCTGCTGCTCCTGAGGCGTCTTTGGACCAGGGATGGGTGAAGGTGGGGGGCCGGCGTCGTTCGGCGTCGCCGACATTAGCTCTGGCTCCCCGGCCTATCCCTGCCTGGCTTCGCGGTCGATGCTGCAGATGCCTCGCCCCTGGACACCGGGCGACGGTTTGCAGAGATCCCTTCCGATGCTCTCGTTGCTTGGAGAACGGTCATCGTGCTTGTGACTGCCGCAACCCATGGCGTTCTCTTAGCTCTCTGGCATATCTTGTTGTCCCGCCCGTCTCTCGCCTTGGCATCCAACATTGTCAACCTCCTACTCCAAGAGAGGCCCAATTAAAATCCACACTCCCTTCCGTTGCGCTTCACCGTGGATCTTGGGCGTCTGTGGTTTCTGCTTCCGCTAGCCCGGCATCCCCATCCATTGATGTGCTTCAGACCGCTCTGGCTGATCAGACCGAGTTGCTTCAGGGTTGGCAGACACGTATTGAGAGCTTCCTGGAACGGGCTGAGGCTGCTTTGAGCAGGCTCTCCTTTTTGCCGGCTATGTTTCTGGCCACGCAGACACCACTCCCTCTTGTTGGCTCCACGGAGGACGAAGGGGCAGATCCTTATGGTTGTTTCTCCCCTCGTGTTCGGGACAATTCATCATTGATGTCTGCTTCGTCTGTTGTGCATGTCGATGTGGGCGAGTCCATCGCTGTGCTTGCGACTCCGGTGCTACAGCTCATGCCCGAGCTTCGGGATATATGTTCGAGCCCTGCTTCGCCTCTGTCCTTGGAGCGGTTGGAAGTGGACTCGTCGACAACCTTGTGTGAGGGGCATGTTTTGCCTCTGTCGTGTGAGCAACTGGAGGTGCCGAAGTCCATTGTGTCGATGGTTCCTGTGGTGGAGGATGATGTGTTGGGGGTTCCTCGGGCCGATGATGTCGATGCGGCCGGTTTGTTGGTGCCTGCCCCTAGTAGGAGCCCCTTGGTTGATGACAACTACATCAAGAAGTACAATGAGTTCTATGATTTTTTTGACAAATGGGTGGCGGATCAGTCTGGACCCGGCATCACAAGTGGTTGCCTCCCCAAGAAGAAACCCAATAGGGAGAAAGCAAAGAGAAACAAAAGCAAGAAGGGCGGTGTTATTCGGAAGACGCCCACGATTTCATGATGGAGGGTGCTCCGTTTTTATCGTGGTCGATGTTCTTGTGTGAAGCTCCGCTGTGTTGTACAAGTGTCAAGGGTTTCGGTTGTGGTGCATTGGGAGGGCCACATGTGCGGTCACGGTGTTTCCTGTTCTGTGAGTAGTACGACCTTGGGTTGTTTGTATCGGTTTTTGCCCGGTTTTCCAAAAATTAACTGGGCAATTCTCTTCTTCTTAATTAATCGATGAGGCAAATCTTTTGCCTCTGTTTAAAAAAAAAACAATTGGACTTGGTTTTGGATTATGTGTAGACAGGGTAGGAGTCATGTTCAAATAGGAAAATTGTATCCTAGGCCTCTCATATATAGCGAGGGTAGACACACGATATAACCTATGCCAACATAATAGCACAGGCACGCGGGAAAGCCGGCGGTGTGTGCCGGTGTCCGGGCGGCCAGGGTGCGGTATTGTGACGGTGTCACGGGAAGGAATGCCCGTAGTCAGGCCCCGGGGATGTAGCCATATCGGTGAACCTCGTTAACAAATCTCGGTGTCGTGCTCATGTAATTGTTTGGTTCTTTGATGATCGACGGTATGGATCAGATTTATTCTAACAACACAAACAACAAATATCCAATAATATACTTTGCGCGGATGCGCAGCCATTATTCTGGACTGTACTAGAATAAGATGGCACTTCCTTTTGACACATATAGATGAATGTAGTGAGCCCTTTCCATCTAAACAAAAATGGAAATGGTCTGTGTGGTCATGATGTTGGGCCATTGCAAGAACTAAATTCTTTTGCAGCTCATTATACTCTGCTCCTGTTGGCGTTTCTAGCCAGAGTACGGTAAATCAAAGGACCCTTCTTTTCTATTTTAGTCATGCACCTCAATTCTCTGAAAAACGTGCTCTGTCTAAGCTTAGTTGCAGTTACTACTTACTGCAGCTGTTGTTACAAAGTGCAAGAAGCGTACATATGTATTATATAGTACAAGGTTAGGTGGTAAGGCGAATTTAGTTTATTACTCCCTTTGTCTCAAAATATAAGAACGTTTTAATACTACATTAGTGTCAAAAACATTCTTGTATTATAGAACGGAGGGAGTAGTTTTCTCTAGTGGATTGATGGTTTCTGCTGCGTGCATGCTCATAGTGTCATTATACTCTGAACTTCTTCAGCTTTTTTACAAAATTGAGCTGATCGCCTTTGCTCTTAGAACAGTACAAGAAGCATATGTATTGCTAGTTGCGGTTTTCACTCTGTTTTTCTTCCTTTGTGCGAATACACTCTGTTTACTTATGAATCCCATGTCTTGTCTTGCAGGCTTGCATGATGGAGGCTGCACAGTATGGACCTTGGTTAGATCTTCCACCCGAACTCCTGGGCCTTGTCCTCAAGCGCCTCCCTTCCCTAGCTGACCGTGTTCGTCTGAGGATAGTCTGTCACCCATGGCGCTCTAACAGTCTGCTGCAACCGCTTCCTCTTCCATTCCCATGGCTCACCCTCCCTGATGGAACCTTCCTCAGCATCCCAGGAGGCGAGGTTCACCGCATGCCTGTACCAGATGGTGCTAGTTGCTGTGGCTCCATTGATAACTGGCTATTTCTTATGAGCAGTGATGATGCATGCACGTTGATGAACCCTTTCTCCAAGACCGCGTTGGAGCTTCCTAATCTGCTCATAGTCTGGCAGCGTAAGGCACTCTACGAATCTGATCCTAAGCAACTTTTGTACAAGTTGGTGGTACCCTCGCCCCTGGACATATCACCTGATTCCCTTGTTGCGGCATTGATCAAGGATATAATGCTCATATCAGTACAATTTCAATTAGCCAGCCACTGATTGCGACTTATTCATTAAGAGTCATTAAGCAGCCATTACTACTTTGCCTATGGGTTGTTGCGTTCTTTGATGGAAAATTGTACGCGTTCTCTATCTTTAACGAGCTCTTCATCCTTGAGTTTTGCTACAACCTTGGTAGTAATCCGAACATCAAGTGCGCAATCAACCCTTTTAGTGATTCTCGTGGAAGACCAGACTGCATTCCCACAGAGGAGTCGTATAAGGCTGGTCATAGTGGGAGTAACATAGGTAGTAACATAGATGCCACATAAGCAAAAATGATGATGTGGCAAGTAGTTAATGAGGAGAGAGGCAAATAGAGTAACATAATATGTTACCATCACATAGCGGTTTCCAATGCATAATGAGTCTACAAAGTAATAAATGAAGGCAACTATGTTATCACACCTATGACACTACCCACTATGAAGGTAGTAACATAGACTAGTAACATATGTATGTTACTAGTCTAAGTTACTCCCCACTATGACCAGCCTAAGGCTGGTCACAGTGGGAGTAACATAGGTAGTAACATAGATGCCACATAAGCAAAATTGGTGATGTGGCAAGTAGTTAATGAGGAGAGAGGCAAATAGAGTAACATAATATGTTACCATCACATAGCGGTTTCCAATGCATAATGAGTCTACAAAGTAATAAATGAAGGCAACTATGTTACCACACCTATGACACTACCCACTATGAAGGTAGTAACATAGACTAGTAACATATGTATGTTACTAGTCTAAGTTACTCTCCACTATGACTAGTCTAAAGTCAGGATGTAGCTAGTTGAATGTGGTGGTAGACTGTTGATGGTTGAACGGGTTTTTCGTCACACTCCCTCTAATGATGATCCTATTGAAAATAGTCAGACTTGTGAGTTCGTTGTCCTCGAGGCAGACTTGCACGCCGACCCTTGCCGATGGAGAAGGATTAGAGAGTTGGGTGGACATGCTCTCTTTATTGGCCAGCACTCCAAGTCTCTGCCTGCTAGAGAATGCAACGGATCCCAAGAGAATTGCATCTACTTCATTTGTGACTATTGCCATCCAAAGTATTGTTTCAGTCCATTTCACGACTGTGGTGTGTACAACATGCTAAATGGGAGGATCACGCCATTGATGTCTCAGACTGCAGAACCTGCACATGATGCCGGCCAGTGGCGCCCGACATGTTTTTTCCCTCCAGGAGATGTGTGATCAACCCAACAGGATTTGCTCTGCTGAAGCTTTATGAGCATTGGGGTGGGTAGATTCTCATACGTTCTGCTGAAGCTTTGTGATAATGTTTATTGTGCGAGTTGGGTTATTAGTTAGTATAGTATGATGATCAACCAGCCTGGTTCTGGTTATCTTTATCCTAGTGCTATGTTATGTATCGTATAATCATGTGAACATTAAGTTAGTGTCATGATGTACGCTTCAAATCTTATGGATCTCAATGGGATTTATTTGTATGTGCAGCTGATCTTTTATCTGAGTGATATGCATTAAGCTATGTCATGTGCTTGCACACACTTTTTCCTCTGAAGGTGAACGGATTAAATTGGTTGTGTCACTAGCGCCTGAATCCTTGTTCTTTGTTTTTTTAGAAAAGGAGGTTAACCCCTGGCCTCTGCATCATTCGATGCACACAACCATTTTATTAAGAAAAGAGGTCCAAAAGTCTCCTCAAGTGGTCCCAAAAGATCATGAAGAAACAAATGCCACACGTGGCCAAAAATAAAAAAAGCCACAACCAGCTATAATAGATCAAGATGTCTACACACCTAGCCTATTATTGTACCGCCATCTATATCGGCTGTATGTATCCCGTGCAACCGTTTCTCATCGGTTGCACCCAATAGCCATGTGCGCCCTGTGGTTCATATGGCTCAGTAAGGACCATATACGGATCCATGTAGACGCTCTGAAGATGACCTGCAAAAAAATAGTAATGTTTTGTCTGTTAAAGGCAACATCATTCCAACAATTCCATATTGCCCAAAGCAACACACATGCCCCGACTCTGATTTGTGCAACTGTCTGAGGTGCCACCCTATTCAGCCAGTCATGAAAAAACTGTGATATTGAAGTTGGCGGAGTGATGTTAAAAGCAACATGAATAGTTCTCCAAAGTAATCTAGCAATCGGACATTTAATAAGTAGATGTTCAATTGTTTCATTCTGGTCACAAAAGCAACATCGCTGACTCCCTTCCCAATTGCGTTTGGCTAGATTATCTTTGGTTAAGATTACACCTTTGTGAACAAACCACATAAACACTTTTATTTTCAATGGCACCTTAATTTTCCAGATATGGCCCGACCTTGGGATGTCTCCAGTATTGATTAAATCCGTATACATTGATTTAACCGTGAAAACACCTGACCCCGTTAACTTCCAACTTATCGTATCATTGGCATCCGAAAGATTAATCTCCATTAACCTACGCACAAGATGCAACCATGTATCCCAACATGGACCCACAAGTGCCCGTCGAAATTGAATATTAAGTAGAATGGACTGCAACACAGATGCAACCGAAACTTCTTTCCATTGTGCAATGTGATATAAAGCTGGATACTGTAACGCTAATGGAGTGCCCCCTAACCAAGTATCCTCCCAGAATCGAGTTCATTGCCCATTCCCCACTTTAAATGTCACTTTGTTAAAGAAAGCAACATTCGTCCTCATAAGTCCTTTCCAAAAAGGTGAGTCCGAAGGCTGTGCCGTTACCTGAGCCAAAGACTTAGCGTATAAGTATTTGTTTCGAAGTAACTGCAACCACACAACCTCAGTCTCCACTGAAAGGCGGTATAACCATTTGCTCAATAAGCACCTATTTTTTACTTCTAAATTCTCAACACCCAATCCGCCCTGGTCCTTTGGTCTACAAATCATCTCCCACTTGGCGAGCCTATACTTGGCCTTATTCTCATCAATTTGCCAAAAGAATCTGGATCGGTAGAAGTCTAATCTTTTCCGTACTCCTACTGGTACTTCAATGAAAGAGAGGAGGAACATCGGCATGCTCATTAGCACCGAATTAATAACAATTAGCCTTCCTCCGTACGATAAAAATTTGCCTTTCCAGCAACTTAATTTCTTCTCAAACCTATCCTCAATACATTTCCATTCTTTATAGTAAGTTTGCGATGATGAATTGGTATCCCTAGATACGTAAAGGGAAGCACACCTAATTCACACACGAACAACTGTTTATATCTTTCTTGCTCCTCCTTGGCGCGTCCAAAGCAGAACAATTCGCTCTTATTAAAATTAATCTTGAGTCCGGACAGTTGTTCGAATAAGCAAAGAACTAACTTCATGTTCCTTGCTTTCGCGAGGTCATGCTCCATGAAAATAATTGTATCGTCTGTGTATTGTAGGATAGATACCCCACCATCAACTAGATGTGGGATAAGACCACCTACCTGACCATCTTGTTTCGCTCTGTTAACAAGCATGGTCAACATATCAACCACAATATTAAAAAGGATCGGTGACATGGGATCACCCTGTCTTAATCCTTGAAGCGTTCGAAAGTAATGACCAATATCGTCATTAACTTTAATACCAATGCTACCTCCCTTCACAAAGGATTCGGCCTGTTTTCTCCAGGCTTCGTCAAATCCTTTCATGCGCAAAGCTTGTTGCAAATAAGGCCACTTGACTTTATCGTAGGCCTTTTCAAAATCCACTTTGAAGATCACTCCATCAAGTTTCTTCGAGTGGATTTCATGAAGGGTCTCATGCAAGACAACCACCCCCTCTAGGATATGTCGTCCTGGCATGAAAGCGGTCTGTGTTGGCTGCACCACACTGTGCGCAATCTGTGTGAGACTGTTTGTGCCAACCTTCGTGAAAATTTTAAAGCTCACATTGAGCAAACAGATCGGCCTGAATTGCTCAATACGGACCGCTCCCTCCTTCTTTGGCAGCAAAGTAATATTCCCAAAGTTTAATTTGAAAAGTTGTAGGTGTCCATTAAAGAGATCATTGAACATAGGCATCAAGTCACCTTTAATGATACCCCAACACTTCTTATAAAATTCCGCTGGAAAACCATCTGGACCAGGAGCTTTGTTGTTTTTCATTTGAGCAATCGCTTCATACACCTCCTCCGAAAAAGGGGCTGTGAGAATCTCATTCTCATCATCTCGAAGTTGAGGTATGTCATCAACTCTGTCCTCATCCAGGTTGACAAAATTCTCAACTGGAGCCCCGAATAATTGTTTATAGAAATTAGAGATGTAAAGCTTAAGGTTCTCATGGCCTACAATCGTTCCCTCATCCTGTTCAAGTTGAATGATTTTCTTTTTCCTATGTTTTCCATTAAATTGAGTGTTGTTGTCCCCTTGAACCACTTGGCGTACTTTTGCTCTACCCGCCCACTTCATTTCTTCCTCTCTAAGAAGCTTTGCCAGACTGACCTCAGCCTCTCTCTTAGATACTCGGTCATCTATGGCTAGAGGCACACTCTCTGCCTTAATGTCAAGATCATCAATAAACTTGAGAAGCTCGCCTTCTCAACTCTATAAGCTCCACTATTATTCTTAGCCCAGCCTCTAAGGAACTGTCTAAGATGTCTAATCTTGTATTGCCATCTTTCCTCCGCAGAGGCACCTCTTTGCTCAGCCACCCACTCCCTTGCTACCAACTCAAGGAAGTCCTCTCTCTCGAACCACACATTTTCGAAAGAGAAAACACTCTTATTGCCCAAGTGAGTCGCCTCACCTGAATCAACAAGAAGTGGCGTATGATCAGAAACTCCTCTAGGCATTGCCTGCACTGACACTAGAGGAAATTTTTGTTCCCACTCAGCACTCGTGAGAACCCGATCCAGCTTTTCATAAGTCGGGGTAGGAAGATTATTTGCCCAAGTAAATTGCCTACCAGTGAGCGCAATCTCACATAGGTCCAAACTTTCAATTACCGCGTTAAACATAAAGGACCATTTGGCATAAAAATTATCATTGTTTTTCTCCTCTCTTCTTCTAATGATGTTGAAATCCCCACCTACCAGAATGGGTAGAGTCTCCCCTCCACAAATTCTGGCAAGATCGGTAAGAAAGTCCGGTTTGAGTTCCGGCTGTGCCACGCCATACACAGCCACAAGAACCCATCTGAATCCGTCCACCTTAGACCGAACATGGAATTTAACAGCGAATTCTCCCAAGAAAACATTTAGCACCTCAAGAGTCTCACAATATAATTAACTCCAAGGAGAATCCCACCTGATCTTCCCCGAGGTGGCAAGCAATGCCAGCCAAAATCCAACCCCCCTGATATCGTCCCTGATACGTCTCCAATGTATCTATAATTTTTGATTGCTCCATGCTATATTATCTACTGTTTTGGGCACTATTGGGCTTTATTTTCCACTTTTATATTATTTTTGGGACTAGCCTATTAACCGGAGGCCCAACCCAGATTTGCTGTTTTATGCCTATTTCAGTGTTTCGAAGAAAAGGAATATCAAACGGAGTCGAAACGGAACGAAATCAACTGGAGAAGCTATTTTTGGAACGAAAGCCACCGGATAGACTTGGACTCCACGTCAGGAGATATGTGAGGTGCTCACGAGGGTGGGCCCCCCCCCCTAGGGCGCGCCCCCCCTAGGGCGCGCCCCCTGCCTCGTGGGGCCCCCGTGGCTCCTCTGACGTACTTCCTGCACCCATATATATCGTCGTACCCCAAAACTTCCAGAACAGAGAATAGATCGGGAGTTCCGCCGCCAGAAGCCTCCGTAGCCACCGAAAACCAATCTAGACCCGTTCCGGCACCCTGCCGGAGGGGGCAATCCTTCTCCGGTGGCCATCTTCATCATCCCGGTGCTCTCCACGATGAGGATGGAGTAGTTCTCGGGGCTGAGGGTATGTACCAGTAGCTATGTGTTTGATCTCTCTCTCTCTCTCTCTCTCTCTCGTGCTCTTGATTTGGCACGATCTTGATGTATCGCGAGCTTTGCTATTATAGTTAGATCTTATGTTTGTCCTCCCCCTCTTATCTCTTGTGATGAATTGAGTTTCCCCTTTGAAATAATCTTATCGGATTGAGTCTTTAAAGATTTGAGAACACTTGATGTATGTCTTGCCGTGCGTATCTGTGGTGACAATGGGATATCACGTGATTCACTTGATGTATGTTTTGGTGATCAACTTGCGGGTTCCGCCCATGAACCTATGCATAGGGGTTGGCACACGTTTTCGTCGTGATTCTCTGGTAGAACTTTGGGGCACTCTTTGAGGTCCTTTGTGTTGGTTGAATAGATGAATCTAAGATTGTGTGACGCATATCGTATAATCATACCCACGGATACTTGAGGTGACATTGGAGTATCTAGGTGACATTAGGGTTTTGATTGATTTGTGTCTTAAGGTGTTATTCTAGTACGAACTCTAGGGCTGTTTGTGACACCTATAGGAATAGCCCAACGGATTGATGGGAAAGAATAACTTTGAGGTGGTTTCGTACCCTACCATAATCTCTTCGTTCGTTCTCCGCTATTAGTGACTTTGGAGTGACTCTTTGTTGCATGTTGAGGGATAGTTATATGATCCAATTATGTTATTATTGTTGAGAGGACTTGCACTAGTGAAAGTATGAACCCTAGGCCTTGTTTCAACGCATTGCAATACCGTTTACGCTCACTTTTATCATTAGTTACCTTGCTGTTTTTATATTTTCAGATTACTAAAACTATTATCTACTATCCATATTACACTTGTATCACCATCTCTTCGCCGAACTAGTGCACCTATACAATTTACCATTGTATTGGGTGTGTTGGGGACACAAGAGACTCTTTGTTATTTGGTTGCAGGGTTGCTTGAGGGAGACCATCTTCATCCTACGCCTCCTACGGATTGATAAACCTTAGGTCATCCACTTGAGGGAAATTTGCTACTGTCCTACAAACCTCTGCACTTGGAGGCCCAACAACGTCTACAAGAAGAAGGTTGTGTAGTAGACATCAAGCTCTTTTCTGGCGCCGTTGCCGGGGAGGTGAGTGCTTGAAGGTATATCTTTAGATCTTGCAATCGAGTCTTTTAGTTTCTTATTTTATCACTAGTTTAGTCTATAAAAGAAAATTACAAAAAAATGGAATTAATTTTGTCTCATACGCTTCACCTTTTAATATGTTTCATGAGTATGATGGAAAGGATAATTGTGCTCAAGTGCTAGAAGAAGAAATCTACAAAATGTTTGGCACTAAATATTTGAATGATGAGCATGATTGCAATGTTGTTAGTACGAATTCTTTGAATATCCATGATACTAATGATGATTGCACTAGTTATGATGAAAATACCTCCTATAAACATGTCAATTTTTGTGGAGTGCATTGGGTTTGTAAGTACGCACCAAATAGGAAAGATAGATATTGCAAGAGGCATAAGTGCTTAGAAATTAAATTGTTGCAAGAAGAGCTAGATGAATGTGCTGAAAAATTCAATATTTTTCGTGCCCCTTGTGAACTTTGCAATGAACATGGTCATTTAAATCTCCAATGCAAATTGTTTCATGACCGAATCGTATCCAAAAATTGTGATAATTTGATTACCCTTGAGCATCATAAAGAGCTTAGTCTTCTTTTGGGGTATGAGGAAATGAAACGTATAACTGAGGGTATTCCAAAGTTTAATCTTGATATATTTCTTTATTTTGATCTAGAGAAAATTTATATGTATTGTGCGGTGAATTGTATTGAAAATCCTTATATTGCCAATTACATAAAGAAAAGAAAACAAATAGAACATGAAGAGAATGCTAACAAAAGGGAAGAGACTTCCCAATATTCTCCTATTATTTCTTATGATGAATCAGGTAACGAAGAGGAGCCCTCTATTCAACCAATCTCATTAATAAGGAGCTCCAAAAAGAGGATTGAACCCACGCATGATGTGGTGAAGAAGAAGAAAAGAAAAAGGAAGAGAGGTAAAAAGATATCTCTCCCAAATAATGCTGCTCCTGTTACTATCGTGCCTCATGAAAATATAATTGTGGAAGATAATGATACTTCTTATGATCTTGAAAATCTTTTTGGCACTTGCTTGGAAGAATATGATAATTGCTATACTATTGGTGCTATCTATACTATTAATGATGAGAGTGATCATGCTTATGATATGAAAAGACCCAAGCTTGGGGATGCTATGTTTGATGAAGATGATGTTTTTGAGAATATATTTGCTGCAATTGATGTTTGTCCCAAGCTTGGGGATGCTACGCTTAATGAAGATGATATTTTTAGTCTCCCAAGTTTTAATATGCAAATTTATAATGATGATAGCATGCCTCCTACTTATGATGATTATTGTGATGATACTTATGCTATAAAAAGTAGTGATTATATTTATAAAACTTGTCATGATTATGATTACCCCTTCTCTGAACATTACTCTTTTAATATGGAAACAATTTATAGTATTCGAGTTTCCTATGATACTCCCACTATTCCGAATGAGAAGAATTTTGCCTATGTGGAGAGTAGTAAATTATCTATGCTTGTAGATCATGAAAAGAATGCTTTAGGTGCTGCTTATTTTGTTGAATTCATTCATGATGATACTGAAAACTATTATGAGGGAGTAATATATGCTTGTAGGAATTGCAACAATATCAAGTTTCCCTCTATGTGCTTAAAGTTTTGAAGTTATGCTTGTTTTGCCCTCCTATGCTAGTTTATTATTGTTTCCATAAGTTGTTTGCTCACAAAATCCCTATGCATAGGAAGTGGGTTAGACTTAAATGTTCTAGTCATATTCTTCATGATGCTCTCTTTATGTTTCAATTCTTATCCTTTATGTGAGCATCATTGAAATCATCATGCCTAGCTAGGGGCATTAAATGATAGCGCTTGTTGGGAGGCAACCCAATTTTATTTTTGTTCCTTGCTTTTTGTTCCTGTTTAGTAATAAATAACTCATATAGCATCTGTTTAGATGTGGTTTTAGTTTTTTAATTAGTGTTTGTGCCAAGTAGAACCTTTGGGAAAGTCTTGTTGATCATGCTGTCAAAAACAGAAACTTTAGCGCTCACGAGAATTGCTGCCATTTTTATTTGGAGAGTGCTATTTAGTTAATTATTTTTGAAGATGATTAATAGATAAATTCCTCAGGTCCAGAAATTTATTTGAGAATTTTATGAGTTCCATAAGTATACGTTTGATACAGATTACTACAGACTGTTCTGTTTTTGACAGATTCTGTTTTTCATGTGTTGTTTACTTATTTTGATGAATCTATGGCTAGTAAAATAGTTTATAAACCATAGAGAAGTTGGAATACAGTAGATTTAACACCAATATAAATAAAGAATGAGTTCATTACAGTACCTTGAAGTGGTGATTTATTTTCTTATACTAACGGAGCTTACGAGTTTTCTGTTAAGTTTTGTGTTGTGAAGTTTTCATGTTTTGGGTAAGGATTCGATGAACTATGGAATAAGGAGTGGCAAGAGCCTAAGCTTGGGGATGCACAAGTCACCCCAAGGTAATATTCAAGGATAGCCAAGAGCCTAAGCTTGGGGATGCCCCGGAAGGCATCCCCTCTTTCGTCTTCGTTCATCGGTAACTTTACTTGGAGCTATATTTTTATTCACCACATGATATGTGTTTTGCTTGGAGCGTCGTTTTATTTTATTTAGGTTTGCTTTCTGTTTTAATAAAGTATCAAGATCTGAAATTATTAAATGTTAGAGAGTCTTCACATAGTTTCATAATTATTCGACTACTCATTGATCTTCACTTATATCTTTCGGAGTAGTTTGTTGTTTGCTCTAGTGCTTCACTTATATCTTTTAGAGCATGGCGGTGGATTTATTTTGAAGAAAAATATGAACTCTCATGCTTCACTTATATTATTTTGAGAGTCTTAAATAGCATGGTAATTTTCTTAAATAATCTTAATATGCTAAGCATACAAGATTTGTAAGAATTCTTATGAGTGTGTTGAATACTAAGAAAAGTTTGATGCTTGATAATTGTTTTGAGATATGAAGATGGTGATATTAGAGTCATGCTAGTTGAGTAGTTGTGAATTTGAGAAATACTTGTGTTAAAGTTTGTGATTCCCGTAGCATGCACATATGGTGAACCGTTATGTGATGAAGTCGGAGCATGATTTATTTATTGATTGTCTTCCTTATGAGTGGCGGTCGGGGACGAGCGATGGTCTTTTCCTACCAATCTATCCCCCTAGGAGCATGCGTGTAGTACTTTGTTTTGATAACTAATAGATTTTTGCAATAAGTATGTGAGTTCTTTATGACTAATGTTGAGTCCATGGATTATACGCACTCTCACCCTTCCACCATTGCTATCCTCTCTAGTACCGCGCAACTTTCGCCGGTACCATAAACCCACCATATACCTTCCTCAAAACAGCCACCATACCTACCTATTATGGCATTTCCATAGCCATTCCGAGATATATTGCCATGCAACTTTCCACCATTCCGTTCATCATGACACATTCATCATTGTCATATTGCTTAGCATGATCATGTGGTTGACATAGTATTTGTGGCAAAGCCACTGTTCATGATTCTTTCATACTTGTCACTCTTGATTCATTGCATATCCCGGTAGACCGCCGGAGGCATTCATATAGAGTCATACTTTGTTCTAGTATCGAGTTGTAATCATTGAGTTGTAAATAAATAGAAGTGTGATGATCATCATTCAATAGAGCATTGTCCCAAAAAAAAGAGAGAAAGGCCAAAGAAAAAAAAGAAGGCCCAAAAAAAATATAAAAAAAATAAATAAATAAAAAGAGAAAATAAAAAGGGGCAATGCTACTATCCTTTTTACACACTTGTGCTTCAAAGTAGCACCATGATCTTTATGATAGAGAGTGTCTTGTTCTGTCACTCTCATATAGTAGTGGGAATTTTCATTATAGAACTTGGCTTGTATATTCCAATGATGGGCTTCCTTAAAATGCCCTAGGTCTTCGTGAGCAAGCAAGTTGGATACACACCCACTTAGTTTCTTTTTGAGCTTTCATATACTTATAGCTCTAGTGCATCCGTTGCATGGCAATTCCTACTCACTCACATTGATATCTATCGATGGGCATCTCCATAGCCCGTTGATACGCCTAGTTGATGTGAGACTATCTTCTCCCTTTTTGTCTTCTCCACAACCACCATTCTATTCCACATATAGTGCTATGTCCATGGCTCACGCTCATGTATTGCGTGAAGATTGAAAAACTTTGAAGAACATCAAAAGTATGAAACAATTGCTTGGCTTGTCATCGGGGTTGTGCATGATTCAAATACTTTGTGTGGTGAAGATGGAGCATAGCCAGACTATATGATTTTGTAGGGATAGCTTTCTTTAGCCATGTTATTTTCAGAAGACATGATTGCTTAGTTAGTATGTGTCAGTGTCAAAACCGGCAGATCTCGGGTAGGGGGTCCCAAACTGTGCGTCTAGGCGGATGGTAACAGGAGGCAGGGGACACGATGTTTTACCCAGGTTCGGGCCCTCTTGATGGAGGTAAAACCCTACGTCCTGCTTGATTAATATTGATGATATGGGTAGTACAAGAGTAGATCTACCACGAGACCAGAGAGGCTAAACCCTAGAAGCTAGCCTATGGTATGATTGTTGTCCGTCCTATGGACTAAAACCCTCCGGTTTATATAGACATCGGAGAGGGCTAGGGTTACACAGAGTCGGTTACAATGGTAGGAGATCTACATATCCGTATCGCCAAGCTTTCCTTCCACGCCAAGGAAAGTCCCTTCCGGACACGGGACAAAGTCTTCAATCTTGTATCTTCATAGTCCAGGAGTCCGGCCGAAGGTATAGTCCGGCTATCCGGACACCCCCTAATCCAGGACTCCCTCAGTAGCCCCTGAACCAAGCTTCAATGACGACGAGTCTGGCGCGCAGATTGTCTTCGGCATTGCAAGGCGGGTTCCTCCTCCAAGTACTTCATAGAAGATTTCGAACACAAAGGTAGTGTCCGACTCTGCAAAATAAGTTTCCACATATTGCCATAGAGAGAATAATATTTACACAAATCTAATCTGCTGACGTATTCCGTAGCGTGACATCACACCACGACCAAGTCTTTATTCGAATCGTTTTACTGTCCCACCTTAGCGCGTTTAGCGAGGCGGTTTCCTTGGCACGTCTTGTCAAAGCAGAGATCGTGTCCCCTTATTCCGGGATTCTCATCAATACGGGCGTGGGTAACCCAACCGCGCCATTGATTACGACGCTTGGGAGATAAGCGAGTTTTACTAGGTGGGTGGGGACGCATAGTCGTGTCCGCCCATATAAGGGGATAAGGATCCACCTTTTCATCCACGCCTTCTTCCTCCTTTGCTTATCCATTTCCGCGCACTCGAGCTCCAGCGCCCAAGTCCGCACACCCCACCTCAACCTTCTCCTGCCATGTCCGGAGTGGGAGGCAAGTGGATGGTCTCCTCCGTCACGGAGGGACACATCAAAAAACTGAGGAAGGCCGGATACTTGTCTAACGACATTGCGCACCGGCTTCCCAAAGAGGGGCAGCTCATCCCCACCCCTAGGCCCCATGAGAGGGTGGTGTTCCTCCCCCATTTCCTCTGCGGACTGGGCTTCCCTCTCCACCCATTTGTCCGGGGGCTCATGTTCTACTATGGCCTGCATTTCCACGATATGGCCCCGAACTTTGTCCTCAACATCTCGGCGTTTATCGTCGTGTGCGAGGCTTTCTTCCGCATCCGCCCCCATTTCGGCCTATGGCTCAAGACTTTCAATGTCAAGCCGAAGGTGGTGCGCGGCACCCAAGCGGAGTGCGGAGGAGCCATGGTGGGCAAGATGCCCAATGTCCTATGGCTCGAGGGCTCCTTCGTGGAGTCCCTAAAGGGGTGGCAGTCGGGGTGGTTTTACATCACCGAGCCGCACGACCCTGAATGGGTCGCAGCCCCCGAGTTCTGATCCGGACCCCCTATGCGGCTCGCCTCCTGGAAAGAGACGGGCCTGTCGTGGGGTAAAAAAGGAGAGCTGACCGGACTCCAAACATGCGTCCAAACCCTGATGGACAAGAAGCTCAAACTTGTTAACGTAGTCCAGGTTATGCTCATCCGCCGGATCCTCCAGTGTCAACAACGGACTTTCAACCTGTGGGAGTTTGACCCGGCGCGACACCGAACTCTTAGCAGGCTCTTCGACACGACGTACGAAGATGCCTGGAAGGTGCTTTTCAAGGGCGCCGAGGCCCCCGCATCCGCTACCGAGGATCGCGGATTCAGCACGCAGCGTCACGCTCGTGCAGTAAGCTGTTTTTACCTTTTACAGGGTATTAGTTTTTCATAGTTTAACTGCATGCGGGATCTAAGCTCCCTTACCTTTGACAGGATTGGCAGGAGACGTCCGGACAGATCAACTGTCCGGCTCCTTTGCCCGAAGGCCCAACGGACGCTCGCTTGGTGAAGCTGCTGGTTCCGGCACCCTATGTGGTGCCGGAGAAGAAGGCCAAGAAGAAGGCCACGGGGACTCGAAAGAGTGCCGAGCGCCAGGAGGTGTCGGATTCATCATCCGACGACTCCAAGGCGCACTCCTCCCATGAAGACGAGGAGGAGGAAGAAGAGACCTCTCCCCCTCCAGCGGGGGGAGGGAAGAAAAGGAAGGCCGCCCCAACTGGGGAGGCCGAAGGGTCCAAGAAGGGGAAGACCCCTCCTCCGGACTACTCCACCAACGCCGATGACGGCGAAGAGGAGTGGCCGCACAGGGCCAAGCCCCTGGCGAGATCATAAGTATCCGGATACCAGAGTGATTCATAGTATTCCCCCATTGCACAACTTTTCCTTACGTCGAACACGTTTATGCAGTCCACCCAGAGACCGGCTCGACGTGTCGTCGAGCGGTTCCCTGGATTTGTCGGACGTGAATTCGCTTCCGACAGCTACCTCCCCCCATCCTACGGACGACGCCGCGGTGGCGTCCCAACAGGTTCCAAGCCAGGAGGAGGTGGTCCTGGAGGCGCCGCAAGGCGACCTCCCGGACTCCAGGCATAAAGGGGATAGAACCCCCAAGGGCTCCAAGTCCGGCCTTGAGCCGGACACCGCGCCGGAACCTTCAACGGTTCCGGACTCCAGTAGGCAGCCTCCTTCCAAGAGGAGCGAGCCTACCGAGCCGGCGACCTCCGTCCAACCGGAGGCACCGGACAATTTGCTGGAGGTGCTTAACGACGCCTCCATCGACGAGGAGCACCGCACTATTATGAGTGCGGTGATCCAAAAGGTTCAGTCCGCCAAGAGTGGACTGACTGAAGCCTGTGCCAGCCTTCTAACAGGCTTTGAGGTAAGTAAAGAATATGTAAAAATATTACCGCATAGATAGTAGCCCCTAATGCTCTGTTCGGTGTTCGGAAAGAAAAGCCGAATAGAGGATCTAATAACTTTCGCAGGAGTCTAACATAATCAAGTCAATATGCGTATGCAGGCTTCGCTGCTGGCCTCTGCCGCACTGACTGCGGAGGTGGATACGCTGAAGCAAAACCTCACGCGGTCCGAGAACGAGCTCGGCCATGCCAAGAGGCAACTCGAGGAGAAGGAAGGTAAGTAATACCTTGTGCAAGTATATAGAGAAGATGTGGTTGCAAAAAATGACATGATCAACGTGCTATTATAGGGGCCACGACCGAGGTGGCAACCCTTAAGAAAGCACTGTCCGATGCTGAAAACAGAGCGGCCGGGGAGCGTACAGAGAGAGGGAAGCAGGAGGCGCGGGTGGAGGAGGTGCTCTCGTGAAAAAACACGAGAGTTTGGAGCTTGACTCGAAGACGCAAGCGTCCGAGCTTGCGACAGCCCTCGAAAGCGCGAAGTCTGCCAAGGCCGAAGCCTAGAAAGCCCTCCAAGACATTGGAGATATGAAGAAGATAGCGGCGGGTAAGGCATTCATTATGCAAAGCAAGCACGTGAAAGTGAATTACTTGTTACTTACCCGAGTCCGGAGCTCTCCAGGAGCATTCGCAGATTTGCCCCGTAGTGCGTCTGATGCCTCCGCCTACTACCGAGCCGAGGAGGGGAGCTCGACGGAGAAGGTGTTCTGGTCTCAGTATGCTGAGGCCGGACACCTGGTGCCTTTGAGCGACCAGCTGAAGCAAATGGTCGATCTCCACAAGGTGGCCGAACAGGCCATAAAGGGCCTCATAGTTCGGCTTTGTCCTGGAGAGGCTCTGCCTGGGAGCTACTTCGGGCTGGTGAGACGGCTGGTGGATGCGTGTCCACGGCTTGAAGTAATCAAGTGCTCCGTCTGCATCGAAGGTGCCCGTGCTAAAGTGCACTGGGGCAAGATGGATGCGGAGAAGTTGGTGAAGGACGGGCCGTCATCGGGCAAGGAGCATCGCGTCCCGGAAGCGTATTATGAGGGTGTCCTGAAGGGTGCCTGCCTTATAGCGGATGAATGCTCCAAAGATGTAATTTTTGAGTAAACTCACATTTGTGATCCTGTACGCTGAAAACTTGTTCATATGCGCTAAGCAATGCTTTTGAATTTAAAATATTACCTTCTGTGCGGCCGTTTATCAAATTTGAGAGATGGCGAGTTGTTGGCTTCTGCCCCTGTGCCACGAGTGCTGGGGTGTTCGGGATAAACATGAGCGCTCTTTTTCCCATTCTTGGGTCCTTCGAGGGAGGCGCTCAACACAACGAACAAGGCAATCGGACTATAATGCTTGAACACTCTCACTTAGCCATAGAATTCTATAATTTTAAATTTCGGCGAAGCCCCTAGTGTTCGGAAGACTGAGTTCGGGGCACTATCCATGCCTAGGCCGGACAAAGCTGACTCCTCGCTCTAAGCGGCATAAGTCTTTAGGGACTCAAAAACTTCTCGAACAGCGACCAGCTCTCGCCTCATCATGACTGTCAGTTTTAGCTTTCTCTACTGAGGTGCTTAGCCCAGCTCAACTGGGGCACAACCGTAGTAGTTCTCCTAGTGCTACCTTGGCCGATATAACGGAATGTAAGGTACCAAAACATAGGAGCCGGGCAAACCCAACTATTGACCCAAGACATGATTCGGAGCCGATGCATATAATGCTATAAGTTCGGGGTGCCGCACTTGTGAAAGTGTTCGGGCTTCTCACACCGTATTGTGGGGTACTTAAGCCCCTGGCGTATTGGCCGTACCAAAGTGTACGGGTGCAACATGTCATTAATGAACATATATTCGTAAAAAAGAGTGATGCAATAATAGACGGAAGCTATGCATTGTTTATTTAAAAAGGCTGCGATCAAAGCAGAACGATACAAATAGTGTAATAAGCAAAAGATGGGACTATTTAACATGTCCTTTCCAGGGGCGAGCTGCGGAATGTTATGTGAAACAGGTATACTGCTCGTTATAGAGACCACCTTAGAGTTCCATAGTGCGGCGTAGCTTTCTTCTTCCCTGGTTGTATCGTTTGTGCGACAATTGTACTGCCGGACAGGCCTTCCGAAGAATGGAGTCCTGAAAATAAGAGAAAATTAAGAAATCGGCAGCCCCTAGTGCGGTTTAAGCCGCGTGTTGAGTGTGCCGTGATGGTGCCCCTCCCCCTGTGCCCATGGTATTTCCAGAGTGTAGTTATGTACGCGCAACACTGGTTTCGCAAGTTCGCGAGGGCTGGGGTTGGGGCCGCATTGCTACGCTTGCTCGGATCGTGCCAGGCAGTCTTGTTATAGGTTACTCTGGGTGCGCTTGACGGTGTCCAGACGTTTAATGGCCGGACTGGAGAATTGCCTTGAGAGGCTGCTTTGTACTTCCGCCGCGATAGCCGCAGTATGCTCCTCCATTCGGAGAGAGCGTTCGGTGTTTCTATTGACCGTGATGACTCCTCGAGGGCCTGGCATCTTGAGCTTGAGGTATGCGTAGTGTGGCACCGCATTGAACTTGGCAAATGCGGTTCGCCCGAGCAGTGCGTGATAGCCACTGCGGAACAGGACTATGTCGAAGATTAACTCCTCGCTTCGGAAATTATCCGGAGATCCGAAGACCACTTCAAGTGTAACTGAGCCTGTACAGTTAGCCTCTACACCTGGTATGACGCCTTTAAAGGTCGTTTTAGTGGGTTTAATCCTCGAGGGATCGATGCCCATTTTCCGCACTGTGTCCTGGTAAAGCAGGTTCAGGCTGCTGCCGCCGTCCATAAGGACTCTAGTGAGGTGAAATCCGTCAATAATTGGGTCTAGAACCAATGCGGCGAATCCGCCATGACAGATGCTAGTGGGGTCGTCCCTTCGATCAAAAGTGATCGGGTAGGAAGACCATGGGTTGAACTTTGGGGCGACTGGCTCCATCGCGTATACGTCCCTTAGCGCACGCTTCTGCTCCCTCTTGGGGACGTGGGTTGCGTATATCATGTTCACCGTCCGCACTTGTGGGGGAAAACCTTTCTGTCCACTATTGTTCGGCGGCCGGGGCTTCTCCTCGTCATCGCTATGCAGCCCCTTGTCTATGCTTTCGGCATTTAACTTGCATGCCTACTCGAACACCCAACAATCCCTGTTGGTGTGATTGGCTGGTTTTTCGGGGGTGCCATGTATCTGGCATGAGCGGTCGAGTATTCGGTCCAAACTGGACGGGCCTAGAGTATTTCTTTTGAATGGCTTTTTCCGCTGACCGGTTTTAGAGCTTCTGAATCCGGCATTAACTGCCGTATCCTCAGCATTGTCGCCGTTAATGCGGCGCTTTTGCTTGTTGCGACGCGACCTGCCACTGCTGTCCTTGGTACCCGAATTACCAGGGCTCTTGGTCATGTTATTGCTGCGAGCTAGCCAGCTGTCTGCTCCCGCACAAAAGCGGGTCATAAGTGTCAGGAGGGATGCCATGGATTTCGGCTTTTCCTGTCCTAGGTGCCGTGCAAGCCACTCGTCGCAGATGTTATGCTTGAAGGCTGCTAGGGCCTCTGCGTCCGGACAGTCGACAATTTGATTTTTCTTGGTTAGGAACCGTGTCCAGAATTGTCTGGCCGATTCCTCTGGCTGCTGAATTATGTGGCTAAGGTTATCGGCGTCTAGTGGTTGCACATAAGTGCCTTGGAAATTGTCGAGGAATGCGGCTTCCAGGTCCTCCCAACAACCACTTGATTCTGCTGGCAAGCTGTTAAGCCAATGCCGAACTGGTCCTTTAAGCTTGAGTGGGAGGTATTTGATGGCGTGTAGGTCATCACCGCGGGCCATGTGGATATGAAGGAGATAGTCCTCGATCCATACCGCAGGATTTGTTGTGCCATCATATGATTCAATGTTCACGGGATTGAAACCCTCAGGGATTTGGTGATCCATTACTTCATCTGTGAAGCATAGTGGGTGTGTGGCGCCTCTGTATTGGGCTATATCACGACGCAGCTCAAACGAGCTTTGTCTACTGTGTTTGGCCCGGCTGGATTGACTGTATCCGGAGTGACGATTACCGTCTCGTGCCGTGGGGCGCCCACGCAATCCGTAGATCAATCTTGTTTGCCTTGCCTTGTCCTCCAATATATCTCGCAGGTCTGGCGCATTTTCCCGTGCCTTGGTATTTTTTGAGCGGCGCCGGGGTGCGGCTTGAGTGGAGGGCCAAGAACTCCGTCGCGGCCACGGGGTGGCCAGTCGGCCGCATCATGCGCTGGTGATGTAGGTTTAGGTGCTTCCTCTAATCGGGGTAGCAGCCTGCGCTTTGGGTAGCTCTTGGAGGGGCGTTCGAGTTCATACTCTTCGGCCGCAAGGACCTCAGTCCATCTGTCGGCTAGCAAATCTTGATCAGCTCTAAGCTGTTCCTGTTTTTTCTTGAGGCTGCTCGCCGTGGCCATAAGCCTGCGTTTGAAACGCTCTTGTTCGACGGGATCCTCCGGCACGACAAATTCGTCGTCGTCGAGGCTTGCCTCGTCTTCGGAGGGAGGCATATAATTATCGTCCTCGACCTCTCTGTCTGCCGCTATCTCATGAGGGCTGGCTTCTCCATCCTCCTGTTCCGAATCTTGCTAGAGGTGGTTGTCTTCGGCACTGTCCGGGGTGTTATTATCTCCCGTGCCGGAATCACCGTTTTTGCTTTGGCGGGATTTAGAGCGGCGCCGCTGACGCTGGCGCTTGGGCTGCTTCTTTGAGGGGTCATCCTCCACTGTTCCATCGCCATTGCCTTCTTTTGGGGTGTCCACCATGTATATATCATACGACGAGGTGGCTTTCCAGTGCCCTATAGGCGCTGGTTCTTGGTCGTCTCCTGCATCGGCGTCCATACCATCAATGTCCTCGGAGTCGAAGTCGAGCATGTCGGTTAAATCATCGACAGTGGCTACGAAGTGGGTGGTGGGTGGGCTTTGAATTTCTTCATCATCCGCATCCCAACCTTGATGACCATAGTCCGGCCAGGGCTCTTCTGATAAAGAGAGAGACTTTAGTGAATTCAGAATATCGCCGAAGGGCGAGTGCTGAAAGATGTCCGCGGCGGTGAACACCATGATCGGCGCCCAATCGGGTTCGATCGGTAGGGGCACGGAGGGCTTGGAGTCTGGAGAGGAGTCTGTCTCCTTGGAGTCACGGGCTTCGCAGAGAATAGGGCTGGTGTTCGGCTTGATCGCCGTAGAGATTGCAGCCCCCGAGGCGGTGTCCAACCACCCATCCTCGATTGGCGCAGTTGGCTCCGAATTAAGGGTTGGAGCTGATGCGGGTGCGGCCTCCAGGGCACTGTTCGACGGCAGAGCTAGATCATGCCCATCGTGACAGTGTGACGCGCTCGGCTGCGGCTCGAATCTGTCGAAGATCAAGTCTCCGTGGAGGTCCGCTGTGTAGTTTAAACTTCCAAATCTGACCTGACGGCCAGGGGCGTAGCTTTCGATCTGCTCTAGATGGCCAAGCGAATTGGCCCGCAGTGCAAAGCCGCCAAATACGAAGATCTGTCCGGGGAGAAAGGTCTCACCCTGGATTGCATCGCTGTTAATGATCGGAGAAGCCATCGGGCCTAAAAGTGACGACACAGAGGAACTCTCAATGAAAGCACCAATGTCGGTGTCAAAACTGGCGGATCTTGGGTAGGGGGTCCCGAATTGTGCGTCTAGGCGGATGGTAACATGAGGCAGGGGACACGATGTTTTACCCAGGTTTGGGCCCTCTTGATGGAGGTAAAACCCTACGTCCTGCTTGATTAATATTTATGATATGGGTAGTACAAGAGTAGATCTACCACGAGATCAGAGAGGCTAAACCCTAGAAGCTAGACTATGGTATGATTGTTGTCCGTCCTATGGACTAAAACCCTCCGGTTTATATAGACACATGAGAGGTCTAGGGTTACATAGAGTCGGTTACAATGGTTGGAGATCTACATATCCGTATCGCCAAGCTTGCCTTCCACGCCAAGGAAAGTCCCTTCCAGACACGGGACGAAGTCTTCAATCTCGTATCTTCATAGTCCAGGAGTCCGGCCGAAGGTATAGTTCGGCTATCCGGACACCCCCTAATACAGGACTCCCTGAGTAGCCCCTGAACCAGGCTTCAATGACGACGAGTCCGGCACGCAGATTGTCTTCGGCATTGCAAGACGGGTTCCTCCTCCAAGTACTTCATAGAAGATTTCGAAGACAAAGGTAGTGTCCGGCTCTGCAAAATAAGTTTCCACATATTGCCATAGAGAGAATAATATTTACACAAATCTAATCTGCTGACGTATTCCGTAGCGTGACATCACACCAGGGCCAAGTCTTTATTCGAATCGTTTTACTGTCCCACCTCAGTGCATTTAGCGAGGCGGTTTCCTTGGCACATCTTGTCAAAGCAGAGATCATGTCCCCTGCCTCCTATTACCATCCGCCTAGACGCACAGTTCGGGACCCCCTACCCGAGATCCGCCGGTTTTGACACCGACAGTATGCTTGAAGTATTATTATTTCTATGTCAATATGAACCTTTGTCTTGAATCTTATGGATCTGAATATTCATATCACAAGTAAGAAGAATTACATTGAAATTATGCCAACTAGCATTCCACATCAAAAATTATCTTTTTTATCATTTATCTACTCGAGGACGAGCAGGAATTAAGCTTGGGGATGCTTGATACGTCTCCAACATATCTATAATTTTTTATTGCTCCATGCTATATTATCTACTGTTTTGGGCACTATTGGGCTTTATTTTCCACTTTTATATTATTTTTGGGACTAACCTATTAACCAGAGGCCCAGCCCAGATTTGCTGTTTTATGCCTATTTCAGTATTTCGAAGAAAAGGAATATCAAACGGAGTCAAAACGGAACGAAATCAACTGGAGAAGTTATTTCTGGAATGAAAGCCACCGGATAGACTTGGACTCCACGTCAGGAGATACGGGAGGTGCTCACGAGGGTGGGGGCGCGCCCCCTGCCTTGTGGGGCCCCCGTGGCTCCTCCAACGTACTTCCTGCACCCATATATATCGTCGTACCCTAAAACTTCCAAAACAGAGAATAGATCGGGAATTCCGCTGCCAGAAGCCTCCGTAGCCACCGAAAACCAATCTAGACCCGTTCCGGCACCCTGCCGGAGGGGGCAATCCTTCTCCGGTGGCCATCTTCATCATCCCGGTGCTCTCCATGACGAGGAGGGAGTAGTTCTCCCTCAGGGCCGAGGGTATGTACCAGTAGCTATGTGTTTGATCTCTCTCTCTCTCTCTCTCTCTCTCTCTCGTGTTCTTGTTTTGGCACGATCTTGATGTATCGCGGGCTTTGCTATTATAGTTGGATCTTATGTTTCTCCTCCCCCTCTTCTCTCTTGTAATGAATTGAGTTTCCCCTTTGAAGTAATCTTATCGGATTAAGTCTTTAAAGATTTGAGAACACTTGATGTATGTCTTGCCGTGCGTATCTGTGGTGACAATGGGATATCATGTGATTCACTTGATGTATGTTTTGGTGATCAACTTGCGGGTTCCGCCCACGAACCTATTCATGGGGGTTGGCACACGTTTTCATCGTGATTCTCCGGTAGAACTTTGGGGCACTCTTTGAGGTCCTTTGTGTTGGTTGAATAGATGAATCTGAGATTGTGTGATGCATATCGTATAATCATACCCACGGATACTTGAGGTGACATTGGAGTATCTAGGTGACATTAGGGTTTTGATTGATTTGTGTCTTAAGGTGTTATTCTAGTATGAACTCTAGGGCTGTTTTTGACACCTATAGGAATAGCCCAACAGATTGATTGGAAAGAATAACTTTGATGTGGTTTCGTATCCTACCATAATCTCTTCGTTCGTTCTCCGCTATTAGTGACTTTGGAGTGACTCTTTGTTGCATGTTGAGGGATAGTTATATGATCCAATTATGTTATTATTGTTGAGAGGACTTGCACTAGTGAAAGTATGAACCCTAGGCCTTGTTTCAACGCATTGCAATACCGTTTACGCTCACTTTTATCATTAGTTACCTTGCTGTTTTTATATTTTCAGATTACAAAAACTATTATCTACTATCCATACTACACTTGTATCACCATCTCTTTGCTGAACTAGTGCACCTATACAATTTACCATTGTATTGGGTGTGTTGGGGACACAAGAGACTCTTTGTTATTTGGTTGCAGGGTTGCTTGAGGGAGACCATCTTCATCCTACGCCTCCTACGGATTGATAAACCTTAGGTCATCCACTTGAGGCAAATTTGCTACTGTCCTACAAACCTCTACACTTGGAGGCCCAACAACGTCTACAAGAAGAAGGTTGTGTAGTAGACATCAATCCCCAAAAATTGTGATGTGAAGTTGTTACGACATGTCTCTAACAGTGCGATAAAATCCAGCTTGTGTTCCCTGGAAGCGTCAGCTAGAAATCTTCGTTTAGCCAAGTCCCTCAGATCTCTGCTATTCCAGAAGATACCTTTCATTTTTTATCATGAAATTTCTTTCTAGATCTAACTCGAGCACTTCGCCGTACCGCAGAAAGATCATAATTCTGCTGCCGTTTACGCCTAGGTGCTGACGGTTAGAGTTCACAATCCGCATGACCGTGCTCATTGACAAGACCATAATATGGTTGTAGATCGGCCGCATGCCCATCCACATCCACGATCTCCCCTTCTAATAAATTACTCGGGACTAAATCCTCACATAACACCTCCAATTCATTTACTCCTAGTTCATTAATTTCGCTTTGTTTCATTTGTTTGACAGCTGCTATGGTTTTAAGCATATTAAGTGCGCGATCAGCCTCTAGATCAAGTAAATCATTAATGGAAGTTGCAACCTCACTATTGCTACAACCCAAAGAAATACCTAAACTATCAGCCCTATGCATAATATCATTATCAGAAAAATGCAAAACTGAAAACTCAGTGTTAACTGACAAACCTGAAACGGCCTCGACATCTCGAATCTTGGCAGCCCGCATGGCTCGCCCCATCTGAAATTCATCCGCGTCCGGCTGCTCCTGGATGCGCCTGCTGGTCCGTCTCCCCCCAGATGTCGGATCAGGGATGCCACCTAATGCCACCACCTCCTCGACCGAAGCCTCCTGTCGGACAGCAGTGTGTGGCTGGACACAAGTCTCCAAAGGCAACACTCGCGCCGCCTCCTGCGGTGGGAGTGATGCCGTCTGAATCCGCGAAGCAGCATCCTCCTGTGCGGGTGTCACCGCCTGTGACACCTGCATAGGCGATGGAGAAGGAATCTGAACCACAACCGGTGTCGGGCGCTCGCCCACAGAAGATAACTCTCCCACCATCTCCACAAGTACAGGAGACCTATCCTCAGTAGTGTCCGAAGAGATCATAGCATCCTTAGTCACATCAGGGGTAACCACCCGTCTGGGGCTCCCCTCCCGCGGCGACCTCGGGGGTGAACACAAACTGGGGCCTCCCACCGCATAAGAGAAGCGAACAGGTGACAACGGAGGTAACTCACTCTCCGCCGGGTCTGTACTGTCCATCCTATCAGCCCATAGGCGAGCAGGCGCCGAAGCCACCCCGAAAGAACCGAAACAAAGCCCAATCATGGGCATGGACACGGAAACTAGAGCCGCCATTCCTGGCGTAGTGTTTGATGAAGCTATGTACCTAGGGTAGGGTCATGGACCTATCCAAAATGACCTACCCAAGGACATCCCCAGGAGAAATCATCTTTCAATCAACTTGGAGGTGTTCCACTCGACAGACTCGAAGATACTCGACCAAGAAACAATCACTCGACCAAGACCAAGCCACTCGACAATCAAGAGACCTAAAGACACTCCGCATGCTAACGGTCGGTTATTAAGTAGCTTTTATGGTCATCATAGCACTTTATTACTAGCGTTACTAGTAACGCCCTGCCTTAATGTACATTGAACCCTTTGTAACGGGGACTGGCTGGGGTCCTGGCGCACTCTATATAAGCCACCCCCTCCTCTGTGACAAGGGTTCGCACCGCTGTAATCTATACACGCATAATCCAGTCGACCGCCTCCGGGCTCTGAGACGTAGGGCTATTACTTCCTCCGAGAAGGGCCTGAACTCGTAAACCTCGCGTGCTTACAACTTCTCCATAGCTAAGATCTTGCCTCTCCATATCTACCCCCCTACATCACTGTCAGGTTTAGAACCACGACAGTTGGCGCCCACCGTGGGGTAGGTGTTTTAGCGATTTGTTGGAGGAGTTGCGATCTTTTCCGATCCAAATCATCATGGTTTTTGGCGGAGTTTTGGTGGAGGGCCGCGAGATCCGTCTCGGCGCGCTCACGTTCATCGCCGACGACTCCGCTTGGCTTCAGGAGGCTCCGCTCGACATGGACGCACTCCCCATCCGCGGGGCAACACACTTTAGCGCGTGTGTCCGCGGCGTTCTCCTGCGGCAACCGTCGACCCCATACTGGTCGGCTCCTGTTTTGTCCTCCCTCCTTGTTCCCCGCCGGCGCAAGCGTCGGTCGAGACTTCAGCGGTGGGTGAGACACGCGATGGCACGCCAGTCGGCCACTCCTCAAGTCGCGGCAATCGAGCCCGACGAATCCCTCTACGGCCTGTTCGACCTGTCGACTGATTCCGCAGAGACCGCATCCGAGTGCGACAGCAGCGATCCGGTGGCGGAGGTTCTGATGGTCGATGGACCGCCCAGTCCTCCCGGTTTTCCCCGCACCGACGGAGGCGCAGGTGGAGGCGACCCGTCGCGTCCCCATGAGGAATATCTTCTCGAGCCTCTCACGTCGCTGCAGAGAGAAGAACTTCGTCGCCGGAACATGGATGCACTTCATACTCCTATCGTTGGAGAAACCCCCGAGGCTGATGCCTTGGAGGACGCGCGCCTGACAAACTTGGCCGAGCGCGCTCGACTGGAGAACCTCCAGCGAGCACTCGACGAGCGTGCGCGACAATGGGTTCCAAAATCCAGTCGACGTCACCTCTTTCCGCCCCCGCAGGTATATCGAACTCCAATTCAGAATTTAGCAGCTGCAACCCGTATAGCGGAGTCTATTCAGCCTTCCCAGTCGGAGGCTGGCAGAGGCTTGATGCAGATCAGAGCGTTACTCCGGGCAGCAGGAGACCAGAATTCCGCTGTTTCTCAGTCGCGGAACAGGATTCATAGCCGATCTATTGCTGCAGACACAGTCTAGTCGGCTCATAGCCCAAGATCGCCCCCTAGGCGTGAGGGACGTGGGGACCGGCGGGATCAGTACGGGAACCATGAGCAGTATGATCACCGAGTCGATCGTGATGGTCGACATCGAGTGCCCACCCCTCCCCCGAGGAGCGGGTCGTATGTGCCTCGCCAGCAGGATGACAGGCGCCCTCATAGTGTTGGGCGAAGGATTCCAGTCGACCCCAGGGGGCCAGGCTTTGATGCGAGATCCATTCTCGTTCAAGGTTTGGTCGACAGGAACAGAGCTCACCGAGAAGGTCACGACAGAGATGCACCTACCAGCAGCAGAGTACATGTTTCGGGGCCAGAGTGCTTTAGTAGAGCCATCAGGGCCGCTGTGATTCCTCCCAACTTCAGGTTGGCGACTGGAGTCAGTAAGTTCACTGGCGAGTCCAAGCCCGATACTTGGCTTGAGGACTACCGAGTGGCCGTCCAGATTGGCGGCGGCAATGATGAAGTGGCCATGAAGCACCTGCCTCTCATGTTGGAGGGCTCGGCCAGAGCGTGGCTGAACCAGTTAGCACCTGTCAGCATTTACACTTGGGAAGATCTCTCCCGAGTGTTTGTCACCACATTTGAAGGCACATGCAAGCGACCGGCAGGGCTGACGGGACTGCGGTCTTGCGTGCAGAAGCCGAATGAAACTTTGAGGGATTACATCCAGAGGTGGATCACGTTACATCACACGGTGAAGATTGTGCCTGACCATCAAGCAGTTTGTGCCTTCAAAGAAGGTGTCAAGTACAGAGAACTGAATCTGAAATTCGATCGAATCGGAGATATGTCCCTGAATCGGATGATGGAGATTGCCACCAAGTACGCTAATGGTGAAGATGAGGATCGACTCAGGAGTGGCATGCTCAAGTTAGTCGCCCAAGAAACCGGAGGAAATTCCAATCGGAAACAGAAGGGGAAAGCCGAGCCAGCTGCTCCCGGGGAGGCCTTGGCTGTAACTCAAGGAAAGTTTAAGGGGAAACCCAAAGGACCTTGGAACCCCAAGAAAGTTAAAGACCAGGACGGAAATGATGTGTTGGATCTGCCATGTCTCGTTCACACCAAGAAAGATGAAGAGGGTAATTTCATTTACCTGAAACATACGACTCGGCAGTGTCGACTCCTGATCCAGCAGTTCCAGGGCAAGCAGCCCAAAGATAAGGAAAAGGAGTCGGACAAGGTTGAGGACAAGGAAGATAGTGACGATGGATACCCCCAGGTCAATTCCACCCTGATGATTTTTGCCGATGTTGAAAGCAAAAGTCGACTGAAAGTTATCAACCAAGAGGTGAATATGGTTGCTCCGGCGACGCCCAATTATTTGAAGTGGTCTCAGACTGCCATAACATTCGACCAGTCCGATCACCCAATGCACATTGCCACCCCGGGGAGGCAAGCTTTGGTGGTCGACCCAGTTGTTGAAGGCACTCGACTGACCAAAGTTTTGATGGATGGTGGTAGTGGTTTGAACATACTATATGCTGAGACGTTGAAAGGGATGGGCATTCCGATGTCCAGGATCAGTGCCAGCAACATGAGTTTCCATGGAGTCATTCCTGGGAAGAAGGCTGAATCACTCGGCCAGATTGCTCTTGATGTGGTTTTCGGTGATTCCAAGAATTACCGCAAAGAAAAGTTGACGTTTGAAGTTGTAGACTTCCAGAGTGCCTATCACGCTATTTTGGGCAAGCCGGCTTATGCACGCTTCATGGCCCGACCATGTTATGTGTATCTCAAATTGAAGATTCCTGGTCCCAAAGGTGTGATCACTATTACGGGCAATCGTAAGAAAGCAGAAGAATGTTTTTAGAAAGGTTCAAAGATCGCTGATGCTCAGATGGCAGTGGTGGAACTGCAGGAATACCAGAAGACTGTAGACCCGAGTGATTTGTTGCGAGCTAAGAAGCCCGCTACGGAGTCAGCTTTTCAGTCGTCTGGCGAAACGAAGACAGCTCACATCCACCCGACCGATCCCAGTGCTGCTCCAACTCATATATCAACGACACTCGGCTCCAAATAGGAAGAAGCGCTCATCCAGTTCCTCCGTGAGAACTGGGACATTTTCGCATGGAAGCCTTCTGACATGCTGGGTGTTCCCAGGGAACTGGCTGAGCACCGCCTAAGAGTCGACTCAAAAGTAAAACCTGTCAAGGAACATCTCCAATGGTCCGCCGTCCAGAAGAGAAAGGCTATTGGCGAGGAGGTGGCTCGGCTCTTAGCAGCGGAGTTCATCTGAGAAATCTACCACTCCGAGTGGCTCGCCAATGTTGTCATGGTCCCCAAGAAGGACAAGTCACTTCACATGTGCATTGACTTTAAACATATCAATCGGGCCTGCCCGAAAGATCATTTTCCTCTCCCTCGCATCGACCAAATAGTCGACTCGACTGCGGGATGTGAGCGGCTGTCTTTTTTAGACGCCTATTCCGGGTACCATCAGATCCGTCTGTATGGACCTAACGAAATCAAAACGGCTTTCATCACTCCATTCGGGTGCTTCTGTTATGTTACCATGCCATTCGGCCTCAAGAATGCCGGAGCCACATTCATGAGGATGATTCAGAAGTGTTTGCTCACTCAAATCAGTCAGAATGTGGAAGCGTACATGGATGACATTGTGGTCAAGTCATGAAAAGGTTCCGACCTGCTGACTGACCTTGCCGAAACCTTTGCCAACCTCAGGAGGTATGATATCAAGCTCAATCCATCAAAGTGCACATTCGGAGTTCCTGGTGGAAAATTACTCGGTTTTCTCGTTTCCGAACGAGGAATCGGCGCCAATCCAGAGAAAGTCGGTACTATACTTCGAATGAAAAGTCCTGTGCGAGTGCATGACGTCCAGAAGCTTACTGGTTGCTTGGCCGCTTTAAGTCGATTCATATCTCGTCTCGGTGAAAAGGCATTGCCCCTTTACCGATTGATGAAGAAGTCCGACAAGTTCGAGTGGACTCCTGAAGCTGACGCAGCGTTTGCAGAGCTCAAAGCTCTGCTTTCCACCCAGCCGGTGCTTGCTGCCCCAATCAGCAAGGAGCCTTTGTTGCTTTACATCGCAGCCACGGGACAAGTCGTCAGTACGGTACTTACGATCGAGCGGGAAGAAGAAGGAAAGGCCTTCAAAGTTCAGCGCCCAGTATGTTATATTTCTGAAGTACTGACCCCGTCGAAGAAAAGATATCCTCATTATCAGAAGCTTGTATATGGGATTTATATGACCACAAAGAAAGTTGCTCACTACTTCTCTGATCATTCCATTACAGTCGTCAGCGACGCTCCATTGTCAGAGATCCTGCATAACAGAGATGCAACTGGTCGAGTGGCAAAATGGGCGATTGAACTCCTTCCTCTAGATATCAAGTTTGAGGCAAAGAAAGCTATCAAGTCCCAGGCAATCGCAGATTTCGTCACTGAGTGGATTGAACAGCAACTGCCGACTCAGGTTCACTCGGAGCATTGGACCATGTTCTTCGACGGTTCCAAGATGCTAAATGGTTCCGGTGCTGGAGTGGTGTTGGTCTCCCCCAGAGGAGATAAACTCAGATATGTTCTTCAAATCCACTTAGATTCCTCCAATAACGAGGCAGAATACGATGCACTTTTATATGGGTTGCGCATGGCCATTTCACTTGGCGTCCGTCGCCTCATGGTCTATGGCGACTCAGATTTGGTGGTTAATCAGGTGATGAAGGAATGGGACATCAGAAGTCCATCCATGACTGATTATTGCAATGCGGTGAGAAAGCTAAAAAAGAAGTTCGAGGGGTTAGAGCTTCATCACATACCCCGACTGAAAAATCAAGTAGCCGATGATTTGGAAAAAATAGGGTCCAAAAGAGAAGCCATTCCCAGCAATGTGTTTTTGGAACACATCCACGCACCATTAGTTCAGGAGGATCCCTTCATTGAAGAGGCCCCGCAGCCAAAAAGTGCCACGGATCCGACTGAAGTTGAAGTTCCAGCTGTGGTCGACCACCTTGTAGTCGCCATAGACCATGCAGTAGTGGTAAGGATCTATGTCCATGCAGTAGTGGTAGATGAGGACATGATGGCGCACGCACAACTGGGCGACGTCAACCTTTTGATCTATGTCGGGACGACCGGCGGTGTACTGGAGATCGATGTCGACCACCTTGTACTTGTCTCGAGTAAGGAACTGCTCAACGCTGTTGATGTAGTCGTCCACCACGCCGGGTCGATGGTTTACACCACCAAGAGATCAGTCTCCCTCGCGTGGGTCTCCACTCTATGCTCGCCGAACTCCATTAGAGCGCCGCTAGACATCCCCTCTCTATGTGTCGTTGTGGGTGAGCTGTGGTCGACCTGATCATGGAAGTCTTGGTCATCACTCCCGACTGGACAATACCTTATATCGCGTACATCCTAAGGAAAGAACCCCCAGAGGACGAAGAAGAGGCTTGATAGATCGTCCGTCGATCCAAGGCCTTTACAGTCATAAAGGGACAGTTGTATAGGGAAAGCGCGACTGGAGTCAGTCAGAAGTGTATAACACCAGAAGAAGGTCAGATAATCCTTGATGATATCCACTCGGGGACCTGTGGTCATCATGCGTCCTCTCGGACCATTGTGGCTAAAGCATACCGAGCGGGATTCTACTGGCCAAGGGCCAATGAAATGGCAAAAAAGATAGTCGACAAATGTGAAGGATGTCAGTATTACTCCAATATGTCGCACAAGCCCGCGTCAGCCCTGAAAGCTATTCCACTCGTCTGGCCCTTCGCTGTTTGGGGACTGGACATGGTTGGACCATTGAGAACAGGCAGGAGTGGCTTCACTCATGTGCTGGTAGTAGTCGACAAGTTCACCAAATGGATTGAAGCTAAGCCTATCAAGAATCTTGATGCTTGCACTGCTATCAGTTTCATCAGAGAGTTGATTTTCAGATATGGAGTTCCGCATAGCATCATCACTGACAATGGGTCAAACTTCGATTCCGACAAATTCAGGGCCTTTTGTGCCTCTCAGGGCACACGAGTCGACTATGCTTCGATCGCTCACCCTCAGTCGAGTGGACAAGCGGAAAGAGCAAACAACCTAATTCTCAAAGGACTGAAACCTCGATTGATGCGCGACCTCAAGCACACGGCAGGTGCATGGGTCGACGAGCTTCCATCAGTTCTTTGGGGATTGAGGATGACTCCTAACCGATCGACCGGAAGAACCCCATTCTTTCTGGTCTACGGAGCCGAAGAAGTCTTGCCGAGTGACTTGCTTCACAACGCCCCCCGAGTCGAGCTCTACTCTGAAGTTGAAGCAGAACAAGCCCGACAGGACACAGTCGACCTCCTGGAAGAAGAAAGAGAAATGGCCATGGTCAGATCGACCATCTATCAGCAAGACTTGCATCGATTCCATGCCAGAAATGTGAAGAGTCAAGCCTTCCAAGAAGGAGACTTAGTCCTCCGAGTGGATCAGCAAAAACCACACAAACTCGCTCCTACTTGGGAAGGCCCCTTCATAGTCACCAGAGTCCTCCACAATGGAGCGTACCACCTCTACAATGTCGATCGCCAGATTGATGAGCCACGAGCCTGGAATGCGGAGCTACTCCGCCCCTTTTATACTTGAATTCTCACTCGAATGAGATGTAATAAGAAAAACTCCTGTAGCTATTTATCAAAGACAAGAGCGTTATAATTTTCCAAGTGATTGTTATTGTTTTTGTTTGCGTGAGAAATCCCCCAGTGGATGGCTTAGCTGCGAATCCGCTTTGCCTAAGTTTGAAAAAATCCTACCGAGTGGAGAGCAATCCTCCCACTCGGGGGCTTAGCTGCAGTCCAGTACTCGCCTAAGTTCTCTCACTTAGAGACTTAGCTGTAGTCCGACACTCGCCTAAGTTTGAAAAAATCCTACCGAGTGGAGAGCAATCCTCCCACTCGGGGGCATAGCTGCAGTCCAGTACTCGCCTAAGTTCTCTCACTTGGAGACTTAGCTGCAGTCCGGCACTCGCCTAAGTTTGAAAAAATCCTACCGGGTGGGGAGCAATCCTCCCATTCGGGGGCTTAGCTGCAGTCCAGTACTCACCTAAGTTCTCTCACTTAGAGACTTAGCTGCAGTCCGACACTCGCCTATGTTTGAAAAAATCCTACCGAGTGGAGAGCAATCCTCCCACTCGGGGGCTTAGCTGCAGTCCAGTACTCGCCTAAGTTCTCTCACTTCGAGACTTAGCTGCAGTCCGGCACTTGCCTAAGTTGGAAAAAATCCTACCGAGTGGAGAGAAATCCTCCCACTCGGGGGCTTAGCTGCAGTCCAGTACTCGCCTAGGTTCTCTCACTTAGAGACTTAGCTGCAGTCCGGCACTCGCCTAAGTTTGAAAAAATTCTACCGAGTGGAGAGCAATCCTCCCACTCAGGGGCTTAGCTGCAGCCCAGTACTCGCCTAAGTTCTCTCACTTGGAGACTTAGCTGCAGTCCGGCACTCGCCTAAGTTTGAAAAAATCCAACCGAGTGGAGAGCAATCCTCCCACTCAGGGGCTTAGCTGCAGTCCAGTACTTGCCTAAGTTCTCTCACTTAGAGACTGAGCTGCAGTCCGACACTCACCTAAGTTTGAAAAAATCCTACCGAGTGGAGAGGAACCCTCCCACTCGGGGGCTTAGCTGCAGTCCAGTACTCTCCTAAGTTCTCCCACTTGGAGACTTAGCTGCAGTCCGGCACTCGCCTAAGTATCTGAAAATCCTACCGAGTGGTGAGCGACCCTCCCACTCGGGGGCTTAGTTGCAGTCCAATACTCGCCTAAGTATAAGACACATCCCGCTCTGCAGTAGCAAGGTGTAGGTCGACTGCCACCTCCTCCTTGGGAGCTTCGCCACAAATACAACATGCGCTCCATCCCGCTCTGCAGTAGCAGGGTGCTGGTCGATTGCCACCTCCTCCTTAGGAGCTTCGCCACAAATACAATGTGTGTTCCATCCCGCTCTGCAGTAGCAAGGTCCAGGTCGACTGCCACATCCTCCTTGGGAGCTTCGCCACAAATACAACGTGCACTCCATCCCGCTCTGCAGTAGCAGGGTGCTGGTCGACTGCCACCTCCTCCTTGGGAGCTTCGCCACAAATACAACGTGTGCTCCATCCTGCTCTGCAGTAGCAAGGTGCAGGTCAACTGCCACATCCTCCTTGGGAGCTTCACCACAAATACAATGTGCGCTCCATCCCGCTCTGCAGTAGCACGGTGCTGGTCGACTGCCACCTCCTCCTTGGGAGCTTCGCCACAAATACAACGAGCGATCCATCGCTGACCCGCGAAGACGATGAGGTGCTGGTCGACTGCTACTTTCTCCTTCGGAGCTGCACCACAAATACAAAAATTGTCTCGAGTGGAGAACGATTTCCACTTGACGGAGGATTCATGAAGATATTCAATGATAAACCAAGTTCAGATAAAATCCTAAAGGTTCCGGACCACAGATCGAACTGCTTGGGCATTCAGCCCGAAAGAGTTTAACGGTTACAAAAATCACTCGGCATTCCGAGGCAAATTTAAGGTGAGGCATAAAAGTTTGTTCACTCCGCAGGAGGAGGGCTGGCAGGCTCGACGAACTCGTCCAGGTCGACACCATCGGCAATCCGAGTGGCTGCAGCGATGAAAGTCTCCATAAAAGTTCGGAAGTCATGCCTCTGGGTGTTGGCGACCTTGATTGCGGCTAGTTTATCTTATCACACCTCCTTGCAGTGGACACAAACCAAAGACAGAGCCACATCAGCGCCACACCGAGCAGAAGACTTCTTCCACTCCTGCACTCGGCCAGGGATTCCGTTAAGTCGAGTCATCAGGGACTCAAGATCGTTTTGGAGCGTGGCCTCTGGCCAAAGTGCCGGGTCGATCCATGACATGGCGACCTTCAGTCGAGCCAAGTAGTCCACGACACCGTCGATGCGAGATTCCAGTCGGAGCAGATTCATGGCAGTTTCATCTTTCACAGGAGAATTGATTGGATCCAAACCTGGTTCGATCCGCCCAGTCTCCTCCTCGAAGTTCTGGCAAAACTCTGCATTCACGATCCAAGGATAAGTCAATTTACATACGTCGAGTCGACGCAAAAAAAAAATCAGTCGGAACAAAATGTGCACCTTCAAGCTTGATGAACAACTTCTTGGCAAGGCTCCTCAGATAGCTCTCCAGATCGTCCCTCCTGCGAGCAATGCCTTCCATCTTCTCGCCCAGGTTGAGGTTCTCCTTCTTCCAGCGCGAGCACTCCTTGTTGGCTTCATTCAGCGCAGATTTCAGCTAGGTATTCTCTTCTTCCAACTGGCCGACCGAAGCTAGTTTCTGTTTAGCCAGAGTGGTTCTGTCGTTAGCTTCCTTTCGAGCAGCAGCCAAATCCTGATCCTTCTTCGCCAGAGCTTCTCTCAGTTTTTCTGCAAAGAAATGATGCTTGATTCAGAAAGAGCAGAAGGGTACGCAAGCCCAAGACAAACCAGTCGACAAACTCGTCTTACCATTGGCGCCATCCTTAGCCTTTTGCAGTTCTGTCTTGGCCAGCTCTAAGTCAAGGTTCAGTTGGATCTGCTGTTTCTCCAAGTCAGCAAAGCGAGCAACAAGATCACAAGACTTCTGCAATCAAAGAGGAGAAGTTATTTTACAGCAAAAAACGACAAAGACAATAAGTACTAAGACTACGGTCGACTGCCCGCAGTCCACCATAGTCTCGGGGACTACATCTAGTGGGTGCACTTTATGTTCCCCCACCGGTTCTGATCCCACTCGACCGGCCCGCCGAAGTCGAGTGCAGGAAGTAAAAAAAAAGTAGAACTCAGACTACAGTCGACTGCCAGCAGTCCACCATAGTCTCGGGGACTATACCCAATGGGTGCACTTTGCGTGCCCCCACCGGTTCTGATCCCACTCGACCAGACCGAGTGGAAGAGACAAACTACCAGTTTGGTTTACATTCGAAAAATAGAACGACTACAGTCGACTGCCAGCAGTCCACCGTAGTCTCGGGGACTACACCCAGTGGGTGCACTCAGCGTGCCCCCACCGGTTCAAAAATTTCAATCGACGCACCCAATGGGTGTACAGATGCAAAGATTTTCGGAAAGAGTCTTCAGATAGCATATCCTAACAGAACAAGCAGTGACCAACTAACCTGAACGTTGCTTTGGAGAGCCGAGCTGGCGTCGTAGGCGGCCTGACTGGCGTCCCGCACCGTCCTCATCTTCTCCATCATGATGCCCGCCTGACGTATGTCTTCCTTGGCAGCATTCGCTTCGTCCTCTGGGACATGATGGGTCGCAAAAACTGAAGGTGGGTCGACGGGGGCCTGAGCAGTCGACGAAGAAGGCAAGGCACTCGACAGTGGCACAGCAAAGGTAACAGAACCCCGATTGGCGTCGCCAGTATCCCGAACGACTGGCTCCGCCCTCGGCATCGACTGTAGCGCCTCGCTTGTAGGAGCCTGCCTATTCTTCCTCGTCAAAGGCCTCTCGGGCTCTTCATCATCATCAGGGAGGTCAATAATGTTGGGAGCTGTGCAAAGTTCAATTGCCAAAATCACATCACCCAATGATGCACATTGCAGTTGAATCGACCAAACAAAGACAATATGGCAGAAATCATACCCGGATTAGAAGTGACCGCATCCTCCATCACCTCATCATCGTCCCTGTAAGTTGAGGTCCCGGAAGTGGCAGCGCTGACAGTTCCAAAGTTCGTCCGGTTAAAACAAGAAAAACAAACAGCGCGGAGCGTCGAGTGAATATAAAGGGAGACACTCACGCGGAAGCGACATGGATGTCAATCTTAATCTTCGGCAACGCCTTCCGAGTCTTCAGCTCTGCGACTTTGGGGTGCTTTGGCGCTTTCTCGGTCGGGGTTGGTGAAGAGATCCGAGGACGCTTCGAAGACTGACCAGTCTGAGCAGTTGCCTTTTCATGGGCGCTCGGCCGTTCTTGGTCAAGCTTGGATCGCCTCTCCCTGCGAGGAGGCGACTTGACTTCTTCTCCGTCGCTTGAGTCGTCGCTCTCTCCATCCCCTTCACCATTGGAAGTCCATTCGACACTGTCACCGCCGCTCGCCTCGCCTTCCGGATCTTGCTCTTGCTCTCCGTTGGGCATTGAATACATTTCAATAATGGCCTAAAGGAAAGCAGAGAGAGAACAAAGTCAGTCGACGCAGTATAGGCAGCTGCACGAGTCAATTCAGATTACAAGCAAAAGCTCAGAATCAGACCTTCTCTGGTACATGGGACTGGTCGAATGGAGGAACTCTCCTGGCTCCCCTGGGGTTGTCCTTGTTTCTGGTCATGCCCGACAGCCACTTCTCCAGTGTGTCGTTGTCGACCTCCTCCGGGTGAATCCGAGTGGAGTCTTCAAGACCCGAATACATCCACATCGGATGGTCTCGGGCTTGAAGAGGCTGGATGCACCGCTGAAGGAAAACCTCCAAGAGATCCATACCGGTGACCCCGTCACGGATAAGCTGGACCACTCGCTCGACCAGCACCCTCAGCTGCGCCTTCTCCTCCGGGAGCACCTTCAAAGGGGAGGGTTTCCTCACTCGGTCCATGGTAAAGGGAGGGAGGCCAGTCGACTGCCCTGGCGTCGACTGGTCTTTACAGTAAAACCAGGTCGACTGCCATCCGCGAACCGAGTCGGGAAGAACCATGGCCGGAAAGGAACTTTTCCCTCTCATCTGAATGCCAAGACCCCCACACATCTGAATCACTTGAGTCCTCTCGTCACTCGGATTAGCCTTTTTCACCGTCTGGGAGCGACAGGTGAAAATGTGCTTGAAAAGGCCCCAGTGAGGTCGACAACCCAAGAAGTTCTCACACAAAGAAATGAAAGCGGCGAGATAAACGATTGTGTTGGGAGTGAAGTGGTGGAGTTGTGCCCCGAAGAAGTTCAGAAATCCATGAAAGAAAGGGTGAGGAGGCAAGGAAAATCCACGATCGACGTGGGTTGCAAGGAGAACGCGCTCACCCTCCCGAGGTTGCGGCTCGGATTCCTTCCCCGGAAGCCGCGCCGAGTCATAGGGGATCAGCCCTCCTTCAGCTAGGTCGTCAAGGTCTTCTTGGGTGAGCTTCGAGTGGATCCAGTCGCCCTGGATCCAGCCCTTCGGCAGGCCGGTTCGCGAGGAGGATCCGCCTCGACTTGTCGCCTTCCCCTTCGACCTCGCCGTCGCCTTCTTTGCCCGCTCCAGAGCCGCCGTCTTCTCTTTCGCCATCGTCGCCGGCGAGACGCGTACGGAGCGGTGGTGCTGGGGCGAGAGCGAGTGCAACGAAGGAGCGTGAAGAGGAGAAGAGATAATGAGGACGCACTGTACGGGAGACCCCGGTCCAACGCCTTATATGAGGCCGCTTTCGAGTGGCTGACTGGTAGGCCCGGGCGACCCTGTCAAATCCCGTAGAAATTGCGCGCGCGATACGTGGCGAAAAAGGTGGTGCGGGGATCGAGGCAGCTTCGCACTATCCCATCCAATTACTGCGGCCTCCCCCGTCCCGCGCGCTTCCCAAAATTCGGATCCCACACAATCTGCGGGCAGCGGAACAACTTGTCAGACCAAAGATCTCCTCCGCGCCGTCACTCGAAGCCTTACAAGTAAAGAAACTCACTCGACAAGAGACTAAGAATGGATCAAGGCGACTGGAAAGGAAGTCGCTGCCATCACTCAGGTTCATTGATCCGAAACAAGATATGCTCACGGCATGAAAAATGAATCGGAAAAGTGCTCAAACCCTTTCCCACTCAAACCTCGATCCATTTGAGGGCTAATGATGAAGCTATGTACCTAGGGTAGGGTCATGGACCTATCCAAAATGACCTACCCAAGGACATCCCCAGGAGAAATCATCTTTCAATCGACTTGGAGGTGTTCCACTCGACAGACTCGAAGATACTCGACCAAGAAACAATCACTCGACCAAGACCAAGCCACTCGACAGTCAAGAGACCTAAAGACACTCCGCATGCTAACGGTCGGTTATTAAGTAGCTTTTATGGTCATCATAGCACTTTATTACTAGCGTTACCAGTAACGCCCTGCCTTAATGTACATTGAACCCTTTGTAACGGGGACTGGCTGGGGTCCTGGCGCACTCTATATAAGCCACCCCCTCCTCTGTGACAAGGGTTCGCACCCCTGTAATCTATACACGCATAATCCAGTCGACCGCCTCCGGGCTCCGAGACGTAGGGCTATTACTTCCTCCGAGAAGGGCCTGAACTCGTAAACCTCGCGTGCTTACAACTTCTCCATAGCTAAGATCTTGCCTCTCCATATCTACCCCCCTACATCACTCTCAGGTTTAGAACCACGACAGTGTCCGACTATCCAGTTCCCCCAGATGAGGGAGGTGGATCTCCTCTCTTATCCTGGTCCATCAAATCATCCTGACGCTCATCAGAATCATCCGCGCCGTCCCCTGGTCCCCTAGCTCTGTCCTCATCCAAAGCCATAGGCTGGCCTTCAATCACTAGTTTTAGATCATATCCCAAACCATCATAAAACCACGGTAACATAGCAGGCACCAAATCCACATCAATCACCCCAACTCGCAGCCGTGCAATCCCATGCTTACGTGTGAAATCCATGTCCACCTCCTGAGTTTTACCAATCAGAGAGCCCAGACTCGCCACCACAAGATACTCATTAAGTGCTTTAGGAGGAACGCCCGAGAATCTCACCCAGATTTTCATAAGAGGAACCCCAGCCGGCTCGTTCTGTTTCCACTCATCAAACTCAAGGTGACAAGAGCTGCCAGGAACCTTGCAAATGCCAAAGTTGTTGATCCTATCTAGATCAACCTTAGTCGGGTAATCAACCTTGTACACTTGATCTCCAATCCTCTCTAGAGCCCAGTGAAAAGAACTCCATACCAGCCGTCTAAGTTGAGCAATAATCTGATCCTCAGCCAAAGTGCCATGTGTAATTCTAATCAAGCCTGTCCTGGCATTCTCCAGACGAGGCCTGCAAGAATGCATCACAGGCGTCTCGAAGAACATGAGTGCAGCATCACACACTCCATAAATAGATACCGTCGGCACCGGTACAGACAAAAGCGGACACTCATTGTCATGCTTTGGCTTCTGACATATGTTGCACAACTCTGTGGTACATCCAACTGAGAAGTGACCAGGCTCGCCACATCGGTAGCAGTACAATTTCTCTTTCTTGCGCTGATTTGTTTTATCACCTTTTTCCGCAGCGTTCTTCACCTTTTCGACTGGAACGGCAGCAAGGGCAGCCACCGCAGCCATGGCCTCCCTCGGCAGGCTTGCCGCGCCATCAGTCACTGCCGTCGAGCTCGTAGCAGCCGTCGAACCCGTAGCAGTTGCACCAACCGCGGGCACCACCGCTGCCGGCTGAGTCCCTGTTGATGCCGCGACGACCGGTGGCTGCAAACTGGCATCCGCTGCCGCCGACGGAGTCACCAATGGCGGATCACGCCGCGGCGGAGGATCCCTCCTTGGTGGGCGTGTGTTCCGGCTCCCAGTCCTCCCGAATCGCTTGCCTGCCGGACCACCCCGACGCGGCTGGTACTGCTGCGGGCCAGCAGGTCCCTCGACGAAACCTCCGACAGGACCCTGGAAGCCACCATAGTCATGAGGTGCCGCTCTCTGTCCACCTGATGAACGTTACCTTGTGATTATGGACTCTTAATTATATAGAGTTTCTTACTGAAGGTGAACCCTGATCTCTGTCGCTGGGAGTACTGATTTCTTTTTCACAACTATGATCATAATATATTTTGGATTGCGTGGCACTCCCATGCAAAGACAGATTTCTTCTCTTCATTTTATATCAGAAAATTGTTCTAACTATGCATGTTCCTAAATCTAATTATGTACCTGCAAGTTTGTTACTTAAAATAATATTTTTGCAACACAAAATGAGAAATTTGTGGATAAAAAGAACGACACCATAGTTGAAATTTATTATATATAGGGTCGCGCTATTCGTCACCCTAGACGTCAACAACGTCACTGGCCACTAGCCTAAGTAACAGTAAATTTATGGCAAGCAAAGAGAACCCAACCATCCGCACGCACATGCATGCGATGCATTTTTTCTTTTCGTGTGAGGTAAACATATGGGACTAGTCCATTCTTGATGTGTGCTTCCATCCCATCCGTAAGATGACTGTTAGCCAACGTAAGATTATGCTTTGACTCCCCGTGAAACCAACCAACATCTCTAGAGAAGGTAAGTTTTTTTTCTAAGAGATATTTAATTTTTTTTTGGAGCCTGTACGTATTATCTGCCCGACTACATTGGTGCCTGTACATACTTCTGTCTCCAACTCGCTTACAAACAGATTTTTCCACTCCCACGATTACATAGCAGAAGCCACCGTTTCTCATTTTCCTGATAAATTCACAAAAAGTAGATCAAGTGAGATTATCGGTGTACAACACTTCCAATAAGGACAAAATCATTACTCACTTTTCAAAGATACAAGATTCTTCTCTCTTGGGATAACGTATCTAACAGTGTCACCAAAATGATCGCTACAAGGCATAAATGTATAAAAGGGTGACCCTTATCACCGAAGAGCAGGCAACATGAAATGACAACTGATGCTATTTAATATCTTGTCGTTGCACTTATCGAAGAAATTTTGCTCGCAAGCTTGTCATTTTTGAACGTCGTCTATATAACTATGTGGGTAGCCTCCTTACGATATTACTAAAACAGTTGTCCCCTTCAAAATAATGTGATCCAGGAATTTAACATGTCATAGCTTTACAGGGAAGATATCAAATTTATGATAGAAGTAGGAGGTACTATTCCCGACAATACTGAAAGTTCAGAACTTGCATTATCAATACTTCAAGGTGAACTTGAAGGAACTACAGAGTACCTGCTTGGCTATAAACCGAGATGAACAACATAATGTTGAGTGGAATATCTCAGGCATAAAAAGAAGGCGCTAACTTTACCACATCTCTGCTTTCAAAAGTAGCATTTGTTCCAATAAACCATGCGTTCAACCACCACAATAAGGACCAAGGATGACAAAATGCGCTAGCTAAAGAAAATAAGAACAATAATATGCGGTGGCTAAATTCTGTAGAAAGTTAGTGACAACAATACCTATTGTAACTAGTATAGATGGATAACATACTTCTTCCTGTAGTCACTACACTTAGATTAGATATAGTCTTGCAAGTAGAAATGAGAGACTAAACACAATATCACAGGAAGGTAGTGGCCTCTTTCGGAGACGGAGTTGGATGGGTGTGCCTTGCCGAGGTCCTTTAGTGTTTGGTGATGGAAGGTATTGTTTGTGCTTCTTCATTCCCTCTATAGAGCTGGCTTTGATTTTGTCCCTGTCTAGTCGCGTTGGAGGACCTCGACTTCTTCAGCTATGTATTCCATTGTAAGATCCTTCCTGCGTGAAGTGTTTGAGGCTTTGTAAGCTGCTTTCCAGCGCCCCTGTATCTTGCCGCTTTTTGTTCTTGCTTCTTGCTGTATGTTGCAGTTGTATCCTGGTTGGTTGATGGCTTTGTTAATTCAAAGTCGGATTAGGCTAGCGCCCTTCTCAGGCTCGGCTGCGTCTTTTCTCTAGTAGGAAATGTTAGCAGTACCTCCACAATCATTATTAAGTAGTAATATTACAACAATGTTTAGAGCAGCTACTAGCTGCAGTTAGTATGACCTTGATTGACAGAACAAAACCTTTTCTGAATAATAGATGTGTATTTGCATATGGTGCAGATGATGAACCAAAATTAGAACCAATTTTTAAAATTGAAATAACTATCTGCTTTCTCTGAAAAGTAGAAATCCGACAAATATGACTTGGTTTCAGAAACAAATGGTGATGTACATCTGACAAGAAGGGGGAAAATCCAACAATTCAGTCCACGAAGGATCTGATATTATTCCATGGTTTAACAATATGAAGCAGCCCATGAATCTGACCAAAAATTCTACACCCGGGAGGCCTGTATTTTTGCTACGAACCAGATTGGGAATTGAAGCAAATGAAAATTATTGGAGCTCGCAAGGATGGCTAGGACATACCAATATACTCGACGTGGTGATGTTGTCTAGATAAATGATTAGTGGTAGAGCTTGAGGGCGCTGGTAGTGGTGGCCTCCCGCTTGCCGGTCACGTCCTTATCCATTGGGGTCCCTTGGACTTCACCCTCGGGAGAACCCAGATCCACCAGCTTGTAGTCAAATCAGGACCTTAAGAGGCACCGGAGCGAGCAGATTGGGAACGTCCAGATGCACGGAAATCAGTTTGGAGAATGACGAAGGGAAACACAAGTGGAAGATAGTTGGAATTTTAGAACGGAAATCGCTAGAATTGGGGTTCCTCACCTCCTCGCTTGCACTCACGCCCAACCAAACTTCAATCCAAACATCAGAGATGTAGTCACATAGCAATCCATGCACTCGAGCGCCGCCGTGAACACCAGCAACAGCGCCGCGAAGACCTAGGCAGACGCCGCACACCACGCCGCCCCAACTGCCCCAGCGACCGCCCGGAGACCGTGCCGCCGAGCAGCATGCCCCCACCCCCCACAACGACTTCTCTCCAAGCCAAATCGCCGAGCACCAGGCCGCCGTTCGCCGTCGACTCTCTAAACTATTTTTTTTTTGCGAAAAGACTCTCTAAACTATTTGCAAAACCGTTCGCAGCAGATTAGGAAAAGACGGGGAGGTGGGCTGGCGGAGTGTCGAGTAACAACTCATAAAAGGTAAAAATACCTCGACCCCGTCGTAATCTTACAGCAAGGGATGGCTGGCGGAGTCGTGCTATTCGTCACCCTGAGGTGAGAAATAATTATTCTTCACCCCCTCTATTTTACCATCAATGCACCGTAATTTTACGTTCCGTAAGTTTTTCTTATTTCCGACGCAAAAAGGGACCATAAAAAAATATAATCGCCGTAAAAAATATTTTATGTTATGTAAAATTACAAACGTAAAAACATAGTCTAGAATACAAATAAACTGCAAATTTTCTTGTCTTATGGCCTATATTTTTATTTTTTATGTCAAATTTTACGTAATGAATCAATAGGAATGTAACTATTTAAATTCGAAACGTAATTTAATTATGAAATGATCGTAAGATTAAATCGGATGAAGAATAACTTATTCTGCACGCTGGGTGATGAATAGTAACACTATATATATATATATATATATATATATATATATATATATATATAGGGTCGCGCTATTCGTCAACCTGGGTGAGGAATAGTTATTCTTCACCCCCCTCTATTTTACCATCAATGCGTTGTAATTTTACGTTCCGTAAGTTTTGTCTTATTTTCGACGTAAAAACAGACTGTAAGAAAAAATATATAATCGTCGTAAAAAATAATTTATATTATGTAAAATTACAAACGTAAAAACATAGTGTAAAATACACATAAACTGCAGATTTTCTTGTATTATGACCTATATTTTAATTTTCTTATGCCAAATTTTACGTAGTGAATCAATCGAAATGTAACTATTTGAATTCCAAACGTAATTTAATTTGAAAATGATCTTATGCTATCTATATATATATTGATACTATTCATCACCCAGAGTGCAGAATAAGTTATTCTTCACCCGAGGTAATCTTACAATCATTTTATAATTAAATTACATTTGTAATTCAAATAAATACATTTCTATTAATTCACTACGTAAAATTTGGCATATGAAAATAAAAATATAGGTCACAAGAAATTTTACAATTTATGTGTATTTTACACTATGTTTTTACGTTTGTAATTTTACATAACATAAAATATTATTTACGACAATTATATTTTCTTACGGTCGCTTTTTGCGTTGGAAATAAGACAAAAACTTACGGAACGTAAAATTACGGTGCATTAATGGTAAAATAGAGGGGATGAAGAATAACTATTCCTCAACCAGGGTGACGAATAGCGCGACCCTAATTAAACATCGACTTACATAGGTGGCTACTTCTTGTGACGACCATCTGATCATCATCTACTTCTTGTGACGCTTGCTCTGTTTGTGGCTCGATCCGGGCTCGTCGATTTGGGTAACAAGGCACTTTCTCATGTCAACGACCCGCCTGTGCATCTCGTAGCATTTGTACACGCTCTTGGCCGCGAACCTGAGGTGAGGTTCATCCAGTTGCCGCATCCAGGCCTGTGCCAGGATAGGGGACTTGTTCTCTGGCATCCTGCTTCATCTTTTTGTAGTAGGGGTCGATGATGGCCGAGGCGAGTTCGACCAGGGAGTCCTTCTTCGTGCTGCCCCAGACCCTGTAGTGGTCACGGATTTCGACAAGCTTCTTGCAGGCCAAGCCCGTAACACTGAGCGCTTTTACATCGTCGGTGGTTTCCATCGTGGCGAACCTGTAGTCGGTGCTGTTGACAAACCTGTTGAAATGGTCGCAAGGATCTGTGGCCATGCAATAGTGGTAGATGAGGACATGATGGCGCACGCACAACTGGGCGACGTCAACCTTTTGATCTATGTCGGGACGACCGGCGGTGTACTGGAGATCGATGTCGACCACCTTGTACTTGTCTCGAGTAAGGAACTGCTCAACGCTGTTGATGTAGTCGTCCACCACGCCGGGTCGATGGTTTACACCACCGAGAGATCCGTCTCCCTCGCATGGGTCTCCACTCTATGCTCGCCAAACTCCATTAGAGCGCCGCTAGACATCCCCTCTCTATGTGTCGTTGTGGGTGGGCTTGTTGTGGTGTGGGGCGCGATCGAAAGGTTTAAGAGACTAAGGTTATAATCACCGCGGGAATTAAAGGGGAAACCGGACGGCCAGGAATATCTGTAGGCCCTGATGGCAGTTCTACTTTGCAGCGTGTAACTCCATCCTGCCGCATGTAACTGCATCGCGTGGCAATGCGTGTGGCGCAACCGCATGCATATGGGGCGCCCGACGTGATCGTGCGCACGCCAACCGCTGGCAGAGCGCGCGTGGAGGGACGCGAGCAGAGCGCTTCGCAGTCACCTCAACAGCGAGCAACCATATATATATATATATATATGCATATACCAGTTGAACACGCAAGAAAAAGCTGCCCACAAGTCGAGAGCGCCGATGGACGTGAGTAGAGCACGCCACGGACCTAACGGCGAGCACAGCGCGCTGCGGTGCCATAACGGCGAGCAGAGCTTGCCGAGGGACGCGAGAAGAGGCCGGCACAGTGATACGTGGCAAATAAGACAAACTGTGCGAGCGATGTCGGAGACATCAAGCACAAACCAGATTAGAGTTGTGTGTGCGATACGTGGCATACAATTGATCCATCCGAGCTGTTTGTGATGGAATCGGCCGTGTGTGTTACGGGCAAACGCTTGCTGGTATATAACCTTAAATTTAACCAAAAAAGGGTTAATGCATGTTGCAAAAATTGTATAGCCGGAAACTATGTTCAAATACGACTCCAACCATATAATTTTTGGCGACATGCATTCATTTTTATGAGTTAAATCCTACTTATAAACCAAGACGGAGGTATAGTAGGTAATTAAATCACAAATGCTTGCTGCGGATTTTCCCTCTACTTAAGGGGGAAGACCATATCTCTCACTTTGCATACGAGTGTTCTATCTAAAACACTTGCGATAAAAAGCTGCAGAAATCCTGCTTGGCACATTTTCTCTTGGCTTCCTGGGAAGCTGTTGGTTTGCATACGGGTGTTCTAACTAAAACGTTTGCGATGAAGAGCTGCACAAATCCCGTTAGACACATTTTCCTTTGGCTTCTTGGGGAAATTGTCGGTTTTGCATATGGGTGTTCTAACTAAAACGTTTCCGATGAGTGTTTTATATTAAAAACCATATTAAACTGTGGCTTGTGCACCATTAATGTAAAGGATGCGAGCAAGGAGGGCGGCCATTGAAGTCAAAGGGCTTGTTTCCCGATGAGCCTGCGGCGTAGAGCTCGCACGCTTCTCGGTGAGCCTCCGCATTGGAGTACAGCTCGCACGCCTTCCGTTTAGTCAAACACTCAAGCAGCTGTCCGCGCGACACCTCCGAGCCATTAAAAGAGTGAGGTGTGGCGTCACGTGAATGGTTAAAAGAACACACACAATTTAAATTATAAAAACATTTGAGATGTTACAGTCGCAGCTATTTGTTTCAAAATGCCTTTGTTGGCTATTATTCGAGTGCGCCTTCTCTCAAAATAGACACGAAAAATACCACAGCATGTCGGGTGCCATTCCATTATAGCATGCCAAGTTTCATGAATTTCAAACGAGTTTTGTATTTACTAGAATTTTAAAAAAAGTATCTCAACATTTTGCCGATAATCAACAGTTCCCTGGTGTTTGAAATTCATTCTCATTTCTTGCATGGGACCTAAGCATGCCCCGAAGGACACAAATTTGATTTTCAACCAATTTTATGCACTAGAGCTTGTGCATGTAGTTCAAATTTAAATTATGCACATAAAATACCTAGAAAGCACAGTTAATGTATAAAAATGTCTAAACTCCTGTTGTTCTATGTTGACACTAGAATTTTTTTTGAAAGCAATAAGAGGCAACAGATATCGTTTCATCCCCAAAGGTGGCACGTCCCCTACCGAAACCATCACGGTTGTTGTGAGCAGCTTATCCTCAAACCTACCCCAAATTGGACAATTTTTTTACCACGACATGTTCATGCCGCTCCATGATATCATGTCAAGTTTCATCAATTTCAGACGAGTTTTGGATTTAATAGAATTTAAAAACCAGGTATCTCAATGTTTGCGGCCTAATGACGATGGCAGGGTGTTTGAAATTCATTTCCATTTCTTGCATGGGACCTAAGCATGCAACCAAGAACACATATTCGATTTTTCAACCAGTTTATATGCACTAGATAATGTGCATGTAGTTCAAATTTGAATTATGCAAATAAAATGCCTGGAAAACCGAGTTAATGTATAAAAATATCCAAACAAACCCTGAAAAATTCCAAAATTAAACACAACACTCCTGTTGTTCCATGTTGACACTCGAAACATTTTGAAAGCAATAAGAGGCAATAGATATCATTTCGTCCCCAAAGATGGCATGTTCCCTATCGAAACCATCACGCTTTTCGTGAGAAGCTCTGGTTTGTGAGAAGCTTATACCCAAACCCGCCTCAAATGGGACAAAAAATTTACCACGGCATGTTGATGCCGCTCCCTGATAGAATGCCATGTTTCATGAATTTCATACGAGTTTTGGATTTACTAGAATTTAAAAACCAAGTATCTCAATGTTTGCGGCCCAGTGACGGTGGCAGGGTGTTTGAAATTCATTCCCATTTCTTGCATTGGACCTAAGAATGCAACCAGGGACACATATTTGTTTTTTCAACCAGTTTATTTGCACTGGAGCATGTGCATGTAGTTCAAATTTGAATTATGCACATAAAATGCCTGGAAAACCCAGTTAATGTATAAAAATGTCCAAACAAACCCCAAAAAATTCCAAAAATAAACACAATACTCATGTTGTTCTATGTTGACACTAGAAATTTTATGAAAGCTATAAGAGGCAACAGATATCGTTTCGTCCCCAAAGGTGGCACATTCCCTACCGAAACAATCATGCTTGTTGTGAGAAGCTCCGGTTTATGAGAAGTTTATATCCAAACCTGCCCAAAATGGGATAAATTTTTTACCACGACATGTTGATTCCGTTTAATGATAGCATACCAAGTTTCATGAATTTCAGACGAGTTTTGAATTTAATAGAATTTAAAAACCAAGTATCTCAATGTTTACGGCCCAGTGACGGTGGCAGGGTGTTTGAAATTAATTCTCATTTCTTGCATGGGACCTAATAATGCAACCAAGGACACATATTTGATTTTTCATCCAGTTTATATGCATTGGAGAATGTGCATGTAGTCCAAATTTGAAGTACACACATAAAATGCATGGGAAACCAGTTAATGTATAAACACGTCCAAACGAACCCCGAAAAATTCCAAAATTAAACACAACACTCCTGTTGTTCTATGTTAACACTAGAATTGTTTTTGAAAGCTATAAGAGGCAACATATATTGTTTCGTCCCCAAAGGTGGCACGTTCCCTATCAAAACCATCACGCTTGTTGTGAGAAGCGCTGGTTTGTGATAAGCTTATACCCAAACCTGTCCCAGATGGGACAAATTTTTTACCACGTCATGTTGATGCTGCTCCATGATAGCATGCCAAGTTTCATGGATTTCAGACGAGTTTTGATTTACTAGAATTAAAAAACCAGGTATCTCAATGTTTGCGGCCGAGTGATGGTGGCAGGGTGTGTGACATTCATTCCCATTTCTTGCATGGGACCTAAGCATGCAACCAAGGACACATATTTGATTTTTCAACCCGTTTATACGCACTGGAGCATGTGCATGTAGTTCAAATTTGAATTATGCACCTGAAATGCCTACAAACCAAGTTAATGTATAAAAACGACCAAACGAACCCTAAATAATTCCAATTATTTTGATGACACACCTATAGTTGCATGTTCACTGCAGATAAAAGTTCTAGCAATTTGATATTTCTCCGTCTTATCTACTTTTCCAAACACTTTTGCCCTTGTTTTGGACTCTAACTTGCATGATTTGAATGGAACTAACCCAGTCTGACGCTATTTTCAGCAGAACTGTCATGGTGTTATTTTTGTGCAGAAATAATAGTTCTCGGAATGACCTGAAAATCAACGAAGATTATTTTTGGAATATATAAAAAATACTGGAAGAATAATCCACGTCAGGGGCCCACACTCTATACACGAGGGTGGGGGGGGGGGCGCCTACCCCCCTGGGCACGCCCCGTACCTCGTGGGCCCCTCTAACCCTCCACCGACCTAAACTCCAACTCCATATATTCATGTTCGTGGGCCCCCTAACGCTCCACCGACCTCATGGGCCCCCTAACGCTCCACGGGCCCCTAGATCTTTCCTTTATATTTTTTTGTTATATATATATGCTATTTTTTTAGATGTTTTCGAATGTTTTTAGTTGTTCATAAAAGAAATTTAGATGTCAAAAATGTTTTTTATGTTCATATATAGAAAGTTTTTATAAAAATGTATATATGTATCTATGTTATCTGTGTATATATGTTCATATATGCAAAAGTTAGATTTTTCGAAAAGTTTTATCTATATATGTTCTCTGATTTAGTTCATTAATTTTAGGTTAGTTTCATTTTTAGAAAAGTTTTATATATTTAGGAAGAAGGAAGAGAAGGAAGAAGGAAGAAGAAGAAAAGGTTATATATATGAAAAAGTTACATTTTTTGAAAAGTTTTATATATCTAGCTAGGAAAGGAAAGAAGAAGAAAAAGAATGAGAGGAAAAAGGAAAATAAGAAGAGGAAGAAAGGAGAAGAAGACAAGAGGAAAAAGAGGAGAAATAAATAAGATATTCTATTTTCTCTTCTTCTCCTCTTTTTTTCTTCTTTTTTTCTTCGTTGTCGATATACCCCATCCCGATAACTTCGTTTAGTTTTAGGATTATTTTAGTTTATGTTTAGTTTAGGAAGAAGGAAAATAAATACGAGAAGAGGAGGAGAGGAAGAAGAGGAGAAATAGATAAGAGGAGGAAAAAAGGAAAAAAAAGAGGAGAGGAGAAGAAGAGAAAATAGAATTTTTTTCTATTTTCTCTTCTTCTCCTCTTTTTTTCTCCTTTTTTTCTTTGATCTTCTTCTCTATTCCTTTATTCTTCCCCTCTTTTTATTTCTTCTTCTTCTTCTTCTTCTTCTTCTTCTTCTTCTTCTTCTTCTTCTTCTTCTTCTTATTTTTTATCGGGTATGTCATTGTCGATATACCCCGTCCCGATAACTTCGTTTAGTTTTAGGATTATTTTGGTTTATGTTTAGTTTAGGAAGAAGGAAAAGAAAAAGGAGAAGAAGAGGATAGGAAGAAGAGGAGAAATAAATAAGAAGAGGAAAAAAGGAAAAAAAGAGGAGAAGAAGAAAGGACTAGAGGAGAAGAAGAGAAAACAGAAAATTTATATTTTCTCTTCTTCTCCTCTATTCCTTTCTTCTGCTCCTCTTTTTTTCTTTGATCTTCTCCTATTTTTATTTCTTACCCCCCGGCCCTCTCGCTCGACAAAAACTCTCAAGGACACCCAAACCCTAGAAAAAACGATGTCGGTCTCCTACCCCCTCCCGCCGCGCCCCTACCCGACAAACTCTCTCGAGGTCACCCAAATTTACCAAGTTAATAGTGTGTTGTTGTCGAGGCGACCCCAAACCCTTGAAGCGTTGCTGAGGCCACCCCAAACCCTAGAGAAGCAACGTCGAGATCACTAATATGATTCCTTATTGTGATTAGCTAGCTAGTTCTACGTTTGCCACTAATATATCCATCTGTCATGTTTGAATAATAATTGCCATGTGATAAATATTTGCAGAAACTATGGGGCACCCCTGAGACGAAGCAACAGAAGCGGTATTGGGGGACATAATCACACAAGGAAGTGATGCTGTCATGTCATTTCTCAACGAAACTGATGGTCTGGAAGAACAGGGTGAACAAGCAGGCTATGATTATGATGGCTCCGGTGACACAATGCCAGTGCAAGAAGGAGACCTTGATGACGGCTCCGATGACCCAATGCCGGTGCAAGAAGGAGACCGTGATGACGGCTCCGGTGACCGAATCGAGTCCGGCCAGGTATATATATTAGTTAAGCTTGTGCTGACTAGCTAATTGATGCAGTCATTGTTTTAGTATATGTACACATATTAATTAATCTCGTCTTTCTTCTTTTTTCTAGCCCTCCGGATCGAGCACAACTTCGGTAAAGAGACGAGGCCCGAAGAAAAAATTGCACTCGGATGAAAGGTTTGAGATCACAACAATCGCGCGCGGTGGCATGCCAATTGAACCCATCTAGACAAAGGAAGCATTTGCTGCTCAATGCGGGGTTAAAGCCTATGATTGAAGACCCTGAGGTGTCTTATGTCTCTGATCTGCAGAAAGATGATCTTTGGACCGCGCTGAAGGAAAATTTCACCCTACTGGCAGAGGAGGATCCGGAGAAGCCAGTTAAAGAGCAATTAATTAAGTCTCATGCTCTTAAGAAGATGGCAGAACTATTCAGGAGGTGGAAGAATGAGCTGAAAATATCGTTTGTCGACAAAGACAAGACACCAGAATTCACCGGCCGGTATGAGAAGATCAGAGATCTATCGCTCGCATTTGTGGCCCATAAGACATCGGACAAGAGTAAGAAGATGTCAGTGACAAACAAGAAAAATGTTGCAAAGAAGAAGCATCACCATCGCACGGGGTCAAGTGGCTACCTCAAAGCCCGGCCGTTGTGGGCCAAGGCTGAGAATGACCTGCTTGATAAAGGGGTCGAACCAAAGACATTGCACTGGCCAGACCGTTGCCGGACTTGGTTCTTCGGGGTTGGCGGAAGCTTGGACCCTGTAATAGGGAAGTGCGTTTGGATGAACGAGCAACTGCGAATACCCGTTGATACGTCCATTTTGCATCATGCTTTTATATCGATATTTATTGCATTATGGGCTATTATTACACATTATTTCACAATACTTATGCCTATTCTCTCTTATTTTACAAGGTTTACATAAAGAGGGAGAATGCCGACAGCTGGGATTCTGGGCTGGAAAAGGAGCAAATATTAGAGACCTATTCTGCACAGCTCCAAAAGTACTGAAACTTCACGGAAGATATTTTCAGAATATATAAGAAATACTGAGCGCAAGAAGTTCCAAAGGGGGGGCACTCACCAGCCATGAGGGTGGGGGCACGCCCCCTGCCTCGTGGGCACCCTGGTGGCCCTCCGATGCCCATCTTCTTCTATATGGAGTCTTTCATTGAGGAAAAATGAGAAGCAAGCTATCGGGACAAGACTCCACCGCCACAAGGAGGAACCTCGGCGGAACCAATCTAGGGCTCTGGCAGAGCTGTTCTGCCAGGGAAACTTCCCTCCGGGAGGGGGAAATCATCACCATCGTCCTCACCAACGCTCCTCTCATCAGGAGGGGGCCAATCTCCATCAACATCTTCACCAGCACCATCTCCTCTCAAACCCTATTTCATCTCTTGTATTCAATTCTTGTCTCTAAGTCTGGGATTGGTACCTGTAGGTTGCTAGTAGCGTTGATTACTCCTTGTAGTTGATGCTAGTTGGTTTACTTGGTGGAAGATCATATGTTCAGATCCTATATGCACATTAATACCGCTCTGATTATGAACATGAATATGCTTTGCGAGTAGTTATGTTTGTTCTTGAGGACATGGGAGAAGTCTTGCTATTAGTAGTCATGTGAATTTGGTACTCGTTCGATATTTTGATGAGATGTATGTTGTCTCTCCTCTAGTGGTGTTATGTGAACATCGACTACATGACACTTCACCATTATTTGTGCCTAGAGGAAGGCATTGGGAAGTAATAAGTAGATGATGGGTTGCTAGAGTGACAGAAGCTTAAACCCTAGTTTATGCGTTGCTTCGTAAGGGGCTGATTTGGATCCATATGTTTCATGCTATGGTAAGGTTTACCTTAATACTTTTGTTGTAGTTGCGAATGCTTGCAATAGAGGTTAATCATAAGTGGTATGCTTGTCCATGTAAGGACAGTACTCAAGCACCGGTCCACCCACATACCAAATTATCAAAGTACCGAACGCGAATCATATGAATGTGATGAAAACTAGCTTGACGATAATCCCATGTGTCCTCGGGAGCGCTTTTCTCTATATAAGAGTTTGTCCAGGCTTGTACTTTGCTACAAAAGGATTGGGCCACCTTGCTGCACTTTATTTACTTTTGTTACTTGTTGCTCGTTACAAATTATCTTATCACTGAACTATCTATTACCTATAATTTCAGTGCTTGCAGAGAATACCTTGCTGAAAACCGCTTATCATTTCCTTCTGCTCCTCGTTGGGTTCGACACTCTTACTTATCAAAAGGACTACGATAGATCCCCTATACTTGTGGGTCAACAAGACTCTTTTCTGGCACCGTTGCCGGGGAGTGAAGTGCCTTTGGTAGGTGGAATTTGGTAAGGAAAAATTTATATAGTGTGCTGAAATTTACTGTCACTTGTTACTATGGAAAGTAATCCTCTGAGGGGCTTGTTCGGGGTATCTTTACCTCGACCGGTAGAGCAAAGAATTGCTCCTCAACCTACTCAACCTACTGAACCTACTAAAAATGAAAATGTCTACTTTGAAATTCCTTCGGGTATGATAGAAAAACTGCTAGCTAATCCTTTTGCAGGAGATGGAACATTACATCCCGATGAGCACCTAATATATGTGGATGAAGTTTGTGGATTATTTAAGCTTGCAGGTATGCCCGATGATGTTATCAAGAAGAAGGTCTTCTCTTTATCTTTGGAGGGAGATGCTTTGACATGGTATAGGCTATGTGATGATATGGGATCATGGAACTACAAACGATTGAAATTGGAATTTCATCAGAAGTTTTATCCTATGCATCTTGTTCATTGTGATCGCAATTATATATATAATTTTTGGCTTCGCGAAGGAGAAAGAATTGCTCAAGCTTGGGGGAGGCTTAAATCAATGTTATATTCATGCCCCAATCATGAGCTCTCAAGAGAAATGATTATCCAAAAAATTATGCTCGGCTTTGTGATAACAATCGCACCACTCTCGATACTTCTTGTGTTGGCTCTTTTATGATGAAGACTGTTGAATTCAAATGGGATTTATTGGAAAGAATTAAATGCAACTCTGAAGATTGGGATCTCAACGAAGGCAAGGAGTCAGGTATGACACCTAAGTTTGATTGTGTTAAATCTTTTATGGATACCGATGTTTTCCGTAAATTTAGCACTAAATATGGACTTGACTCTGAGATAGTAGCTTCTTTTTGTGAATATTTTGCTACTCATGTTGATCTCCCTAAGGAGAAGTGGTTTAAATATCATCCTCTCATAGAAGTAAAAGTAGTTGCACCTATTAAAGTTGAAGAAAAGACTATCACTTATAATGATCCTATTATTCCTACTGCTTATGCTGAGAAACCACCTTTTCCTGTTAGGATAAAAGATCATGCTAAAGCTTCAAATGTGGTTCGTAAAAGCAATATTAGAACCTATACACGTCCTGAGAAAGTTAAAGTTGAACCTAATATCGCTATTGTTAAGGATCTCTTGGATGATAATATTGATGGGCATGTTATTTATTTCTGTAATGAAACTGCTAGAATTGCTAAACCCTGTGCTAAAGATAAACATAGACCCGTGGTAAGCATACCTGTTATTTCTGTTAAAATAGGAGATCATTGTTATCATGGCTTGTGTGATATTGGTGCTAGTGCTAGTGCAATACCTATTGACTTATACAAAGAAATTATGCATGATATTGGACCTGCTGAGTTAGAAGATATTGATGTCACAATTAAACTTGCCAATAGAGATACTATTTCACCAATGGGGATTGTTAGAGATGTTGAAGTCTTGTGTGGGAAAACTAAATATCCTGCTGATTTTCTTGTTCTTGGTTCCCCACAAGATAGCTTTTGTCCCATTATATTTGGTAGACCCTTATTAAACACTGTTAATGCTAGGATAGATTGCAAAAAGGATGTTGTTACTATTGGTTTAGGTGATATGTCTCATGAGTTTAACTTTTCTAAATTTCATAGACAACACTGTGAAGAGGAATTGCCTAGTAAAGACGAAATTACTTGCTTCTATTGCCGTACCTCCTAGTGATCCTTTAGAACAATATTTGCTAGACCATGAAAATGATATGTTTATGAATGAAAGAAGGGAAATAGATGAAGTGTTCTTTAAATAGGGACCTATTCTGAAGCACAACTTACCTGTTGAAATCTTAGGGGACCCTCCTCCACCCAAGGGTGATCCCGTGTTTGAGCTTAAACCATTGCCTGATACTCTTAAATATGCTTATCTTGATGAAAAGAAGATATATCCTGTTATTATTAGTGCTAACCTTTCAGAGAAGGAGGAAGAAAAATTGTTGAAAACTCTGAAGAAGCACCGTGCTGTTATTGGATATACTCTTGAAGATCTTAAGGGCATTAGTCCCACTCTATGTCAACACAAAATAAATTTGGAGAAAGATGCCAAACCAGTTATTGATCACCAGTGACGGCTGAATCCTAAGATGAAAGAAGTGGTAAGAAAAGAAATACTAAAGCTCCTTGAGGCAGGTATAATTTATCCCGTTGTTGATAGTCAGTGGGTAAGTCCTGTCCATTGTGTTCCTAAGAAGGGAGGTATTACTGTTGTTCCTAATGATAAAGATGAATTGATTCCGCAACAAATTATTATAGGTTATAGGATGGTAATTGATTTCCGCAAATTAAACAAGGCTTCTAAAAAGTATCATTACCCCTTACCTTTTATTGATCAAATGCTAGAAAGATTATCCAAACATACACATTTTTGCTTTCTAGATGGTTATTCTGGTTTCTCTCAAATACCCGTGTCAGCTGATGATCAATCGAAGAACACTTTTACTTGCCCTTTTGGTACTTTTGCTTATAGACGTATGCCTTTTTCTTTATGTAATGCACCTGCTACCTTTCAAAGATGCATGATGGCTATATTCTCTGACTTTTGTGAAAAGATTTGTGAGGTTTTCATGGACGATTTCTCCGTTTATGGATCCTCTTTTGATGATTGCTTAAGCAACCTTGATCGAGTTTTGCAGAGATGTGAAGAAACTAACCTTGTCTTGAATTGGGAGAAGTGCCACTTTATGGTTAATGAAGGTATTGTCTTGGGGAATAAATTTTTTGAAAGGGGCATTGAAGTTGATAAAGCTAAAGTTGATGCTATTGAAAAGATGTCGTGTCCCAAGGACATCAAAGGTATAAGAAGTTTCCTTGGTCATGCCAGCTTTTATAGGAAGTTCATTAAGGACTTCTTAAAAATTTCTTGGCCTCTGACTAATTTATTACAAAAAGATATACCATTCATCTTTGATGATGATTGTGTAGAAGCATTTGAAATACTTAAGAAAACATTGATCTCTGCACCTATTGTTCAGCCACCTGATTCGAATTTACCTTTTGAAATTATGTGTGATGCTAGTGATTATGCTGTAGGTGCTGTTCTAGGGCAAAGAGTTGATAAGAAATTAAATGTTATTCAATATGCTAGTAAAACTCTAGACAATGCCCAGAGAAATTATGCTACAACATAAAAAGAATTCTTAGCAGTTGTATTTGCTTGTGATAAGTTCAGACCTTATATTGTTGATTCTAAAGTAACTATTCACACAGATCATGCTTCTATTAAATATCTTATTGAAAAGAAAGATGCTAAACCTAGACTTATTAGATGGGTTCTCTTGCTACAAGAATTTGATTTGCATATTATTGATAGAAAGGGAGCCGAGAACCCCGTTGCAGATAACATGCCTAGGTTGGAAAGTGTTCTTGATGAGCCACTACCTATTGATGATAGCTTTCCTGAAGAACAATTAAATGTCATAAATGCTTCTCATACTGCTCCATGGTATGCTGATTATGCTAATTACATTGTTGCTAAATTTATACCACCTAGTTTCACATACCAGCAAAAGAAAAAGTTTTTCTATGATTTAAGACATTACTTTTGGGATGACCCACATCTTTATAAAGAAGGAGTAGATGGTGTTATTAGACGTTGTGTACCTGAGCATGAATAGGAACAGATCCTACACAAGTGTCACTCCGAAGCTTATGGAGGAAACTACGCTGGAGATAGACTTCAGATAAGGTATTGCAATCCTATTTTTATTGGCCTTCTCTCTTCAAAGATGCCCGTAAGTTTGTCTTATCTTGTGATAAATGTCAAAGAATTGGTAATATTAGTAGACGTTAAGAAATGCCTATGAATTATTAACTTGTTAGTGGACCATTTGATGTTTGGGGCTTTGATTATATGGGTCCTTTTCCTGCCTCTAATGGATATACACATATTTTAGTTGCTGTTGATTACGTTACTAAGTGGGTAGAGGCTATTCCAACTAGTAGTGCTGATCATAACACCTCTATTAAGATGCCTAAAGAAGTTATTTTTCCAAGGTTTGGAGTCCCTAGATATTTAATGACTGATGGTGGTTCACATTTTATTCATGGTGCTTTCCATAAAATGCTTGCTAAGTATGATGTCAATCATAGAATTGCATCTCCTTATCACCCACAGTCTATTGGTCAAGTAGAATTGAGTAACAGAGAGCTCAAATTAATTTTGCAAAAGACTGTTAATAGATCTAGAAAGAATTGGTCCAAGAAACTTGATGATGCATTATGGGCCTATAGAACTGCATATAAAAATCCTATGGGTATGTCTCCGTATAAAATGGTTTATGGAAAAGCATGTCACTTACCTCTCAACTAGAACATAAGGCTTATTGGGCTATTAAAGAGCTCAATTATGATTTCAAACTTGCCGGTGAGAAGAGGTTATTTGACATTAGCTCACTTGATGAATGGAGAACCCAAGCCTATGAGAATGCCAAATTGTTTAAAGAAAAAGTTAAAAGATGGCATGACAAAAGAATACAAAAGCGTGAGTTTAATGTAGGTGATTATGTATTGCTATACAACTCTCGTTTAAGATTTTTTACAGGAAAGCTTCTCTCTAAATGGGAAGGTCCTTACGTTATCGAGGAGGTCTATCGTTCCGGTGCCATAAAAATCAACAACTTCAAAGGCACAAATCCGAAGGTGGTGAACGGTCAAAGAATCAAACATTATATCTCAGGTAATCCTATAAAATGTTGAAACCAATGTTATTGAAACCGTAACCCCGGAGGAATACATAAGGGACATTTTCCGGAATATTTCAGACTCCAAAAAGGAATAGATATGTGGTACGGTAAGTAAACCGACTCCAAAGCAGTTCTAATGGAAATTTTTCTCCGTTCTGGAATATTTTGAAAAATAGAAAAATAAGAAGCAGTCCGGGAAGGACACGAGGGCTCCACGAGGGTGGAGGACGCGCCCCCTACCTCATGGGCACCTCATGCTCCAGACTCCGTTTTCTTGCACGTTACGTATTTTGGTTGGTAAAAATTCATTATATAATCTCCCGGAGGTTTTGACTCCTGTATCATGCAATTGTCCTCTGTTCTTGTTTCGAGCCGTTTTCTGTCAGGGTTGTCAAGGCCAGGCATCATGTCGTCCCCCTCCTCCAACAATGGTGACAACGATGCTTGGTTAATGAAGATAGAGCTAAAGAGGGAAGAACCCGTGGAGATCAACAAGGATGAAGGGATCAAGAAGGCCACGGAGGACCAAGTTCCGGCAACAGAAGACATCCTTCAACTTGATCACAATCTTCTTACCCTGACTGAGATCAAAGCTTTCAAGATGATTGAGTTAGCTCGTATACAAAACAAGTATCTCACACGTGAAAATATTTTGTTGAAGGAGCATATAGTTGCACTCAAGGGCATTATCCGCAAGTTGAAGGATCTCTTACGCTCGATGTGCGACTACCCATCATCACCACCATCTTGTTCACCAACAAAGGAGACATGATCACATGGGTATGGGAACTCCCCTTGGCAACTACCAAGCTTGGGGAGGTGCCCTGGTATCGTATCACCATCTCATCTCTATCTTTATCGTTTTCTTAGTTCGATCATTTCTATAATATTTTGATCTAGTAGAATAAAAGTTTTTAGTATGATCTAGTTTTGAGTTTTGCTTTATGATCCCTCTATGTAATCGAGTTTGTGAGCTATATAATAAAGATTAGTGTTGAGTCAAGGGCTTGATTATTTTTCCATGATCTTGAGTGAATAAAAGAAAAGAGAAAATAATAAAAAGAAATAAAAGAGATCATAAGGATCTTATGGAGAGTAATGAGCTCACATATAAAGAGTATTATGAATAAAAGTTGTTGCGAGTTGACAAACATAGTTTTGGTCATCGTTGCAATTAATAGGAAGTAATAAAGAAAGAGAGGTCTTCACATATAAATATACTATCTTGGACATCTTTTTTGATTGTGAGCACTCATTAAAATATGATATGATAAAGAGTTGACGTTGGACAAGGAAGACAACGTAATGGGTTATGTTTTCTTACATCTAAGATAAATTATATTGCCATGGATCATCCAACATGGTTGAGCTTGCCTTTCCCCTTCATGCTAGCTAAACTCTTTGCACCAAGTAGAGATACTACTTTTGTGCTTCCAAATACCGTTAAACCCAGTTTTGCCATGAGAGTCCACCATATCTACCTATGGATTGAGTAAGATCCTTCAAGTAAGTTGTCATCAGTGCAAGCAATTAAAATTGCTCTCTAAATATGTATGACTTATTAGTGTGGGAGAAAATAAGCTTTATACGATCTTGTGATGTGGAAGAAATAAAAGCGACAGACTGCATAATAAAGGTCCATATCACAAGTGGCAATATAATGTGACGTTCTTTCGCATTAAGATTTTGTGCATCCAACCATAAAAGGGCAAGAAAACCTCTACTTCCCTCTGCGAAGGGCCTATCTTTTACTTTTATCTCCTACCTTACATAAGAGTCATGGTGATCCGCACCTTTCCTTTTTACATTTTATCTTTTGGCAAGCATAATATGTTGGAAGGATCCTGGTATATATATGGCTAATTGGATGTGAGTTTTCATGAACTATTATTGTTGACATTACCCTTGAGGTAAAACATTGGGAGGCAAAACTATAAACCCCTATCTTTCTCCATGTCCGATTAGAACTCCATACCCATAAGTATTGCGTGAGTGTTAGCAATTTTGAAAGACTATATGATAGTTGAGTATGTGGACTTGCTGAAAAGCTCTTATATTGACTCTTTCCTATGTTATGATAAATTGCAATTGCTCCAATGACTGAGATTATAGTTTGTTAGTTTTCAATGAAGTTTATGATTCATACTTGAAATTGTGATTGAATTATTACTCTAGCATAAGAGATCATATGACAATAATTATATAAGCTATTGTTCTAAGAATGATCATGATGCCCTCATGTCCGTATTTTATTTTTATTGACGCCTCTATCTCTAAACATGTGGAAATATTTTTCGATTTCGGCTTTCGCTTGAGGACAAGCGAGGTCTAAGATTGGGGGAGTTGATACGTCCATTTTGCATCATGCTTTTATATCGATATTTATTGCATTATGGGCTGTTATTACACATTATGTCACAATACTTATGCCTATTCTCTCTTATTTTACAAGGTTTACATAAAGAGGGAGAATGCCGGCAGCTGGGATTCTGGGCTGGAAAAGGAGAAAATATTAGAGACCTATTCTGCATAGCTCCAAAAGTCTTGAAACTTCACGGAAGTTACTTTCAGAATATATAAAAAATACTGAGCGCAAGAAGTACCACAGGGGGGCCACTCACCAGCCACGAGGGTGGGGGCGCGCCCTACCCTCCTGGGCACACCCCCTGCCTCGTGGCCCTCCGATGCCCATCTTCTGCTATATGGAGTCTTTCGTTGAGGGAAAAAATGAGAAGCCAGCTTTCGGGACGAGACTCCGCCGCCACGAGGCGGAACCTTGGCAGAACCAATCTAGGGCTCTGGCGGAGCTGTTCTGCTGGGGAAACTTCCCTCCGGGAGGGGGAAATCATCACCATCGTCATCACCAACGCTCCTCTCATCGGGAGGTGGCCAATCTCCATCAACATCTTCACCAGCACCATCTCCTCTCCAACCCTAGTTCATCTCTTGTATCCAATTCTCGTCTCTAAGTCTGGGATTGGTACCTGTAGGTTGCTAGTATTGTTGATTACTCCTTGTAGTTGATGCCAGTTGGTTTACTTGGTGGAAGATCATATGATCAGATTCTATATGCACATTAATACCCCTCTGATTATGAACATGAATATGCTTTATGAGTAGTTACATTTGTTCCCGAGGACATGGGAGAAGTCTTGCTATTAGTAGTCATGTGAATTTGGTACTCATTCGATATTTTGATGAGATGTATGTTGTCTCTCCTCTAGTGGTGTTATGTGAACGTCGACTAGATGACGCTTCACCATTATTTGGGCCTAGAGGAAGGAATTGGGAAGTAATAAGTAGATGATGGGTTGCTAGAGTGACAGAAGCTTAAACCCTAGTTTATGTGTTGCTTCGTAAGGGGCTGATTTGGATCCATATGTTTCATGCTATGGTTAGGTTTACCTTAATACTTTTGTTGTAGTTGCGGATGCTTGCAATAGAGGTTAATCATAAGTGGGATGCTTGTCCAAGTAAGGATAGTACCCAAGCACCGATCCACCAACATAACAAATTATCAAAGTACCGAATGCGAATCATATGAATTGATGAAAACGAGCTTGACGATAATCCCCATGTGTCCTTAGGAGTGCTTTTCTCTATATAAGAGTTTGTCCAGGCTTGTTCTTTGCTACAAAAGGATAGGGCCACCTTGCTGCACTTTATTTACTTTTGTTACTTGTTGCTCATTACAAATTATCTTATCACAAAACTATCTATTACCTATAATTTCAGTGCTTGCAGAGAATACCTTGCTGAAAACCGCTTATCATTTCCTTCTGCTCCTCGTTGGGTTCGACGCTCTTACTTATCTAAAGGACTATGATAGATCCCCTATACTTGTGGGTCATCACCCGTCATGAAGTTTCAGGAGTATATCACCGCAGCGCAGGAGGGGACGTTTGTTCCAGACAGAGAGAACGACGAGCTCACAATGGCCCTCGAGAATCTTGAGCACCCTGGACGGACACGAGGCACGCCAGGCTCCGTTTCGTGGAAGGCCGGGTTTCCAGACGCAGGCGGTTACAAATGCTAGGAGAGGAGGAAGAAAGTGGAGCAGATCCAAATTCAGGCGCTGCACGCATGGGTATAAGCGATAGAGCAACGAGAAGCAGATCGCAACAAGCGACATGCCGAAGCTTCCCCCGAAGCTACCCCGCCATCTCAGCGGGGAAGCATCGTGGCTTCCATCGAGCTGCATTAGCTGGAGCATGTCTTCACGGCTCCTGCTAGCTACCCCGTGGACTTAATCACGGAGTCTCAAAATTGCCACCTTATGACGCAATGGAAGAATTTGAAAGTCAAGGCGGCTGTTGGCTCTGTTGCACCTCCTGAACCTGGCGCAACTTTTCACCGCCGGCCGATTCCAGAAGGATATGCTAGGGTGATGGTGGATGAAATAACGGACGGATTTGAGGACCTCGAGCTTGACCACCCTACCGGTGAAGGGGAGACTCGGCTGGGTTCTTCTCTGAAGACTCCATGCCTATGGCGAAGGAGCTCATCAACCTTCTGAACTGGACGCCTCCGCCTCCTCCTGCTGCTCCGGCGAGTCAGGGCACTCCGCCTCCTCCTCCGGCGAGTGATCAGGGCACTCAGCCTCCTTCTCCGGCGCGTGGCGGCACTCGGCCTCCTTCTCCGCCTGCGCCGACGCGCCCGAGCAGCCAGCCAACTCCTTCTCCGCCTCGCCAGCAAGGGCGGAAGAGACCCGCCGCCGCTTCGGCTACTCCAGCGCGTCGTAGTCCTTCTCCTCGGCCTCGTAAGCAATCACGAAAGAAGACAGCCGTAGCCGCTCCGTCTGCTCCAGCGTCTAGCAGTACAGCCAGAGGAGGGAGGCAATACAGATTCGGTGCACCTCTCAAGCCTCTAGAGATGTTACCATACGAGAGGACCGTGGAAGAAAACGCGAAGATCATCGAAAAAGAAGTGAAGGACTTCTTTGAAGTGGTGAAAGCAAAGAGACATCCACCTCCGGAGGAGAAGGTAGATCCGGTGAAAACTCAGCGCACTATCGATGCCCTAAGGAAATCACCAAAGTCTCCGCTGAAAAAAAACTATGAGCGCATTACTGCAAAGGTATATATCGAAGCAGAGCGGTCGGGAAATACTATCAGTGATCGAAGGTTAGCAGAACAACGAGTTGGGAAAAAAATTGCCCAGCTTGGTGAACAAGCAGACCAATCGTGCCCTCCCCTCCGCTCAAGGTGTCTAGCGATATCGTCGCTAATGATCCGAGGATGGTGCCCGGTTACAGCAATCTTGGAGATTACCTGCCCGCCGATGTACATTATGATTTCTTGGAGGTGGAAGAACACAAATACCATTACGGGAAGCCTCTTGTCAAAGATGAAAAATCTCTAACAACGATGATGCGAAGATTCCATGATTGGTACATGAAAACCTGCACAGAGTCTGGGGGGACGAATACTTTGTATCTGAGAGTTAAAGAGGGGCACGACCTCGTTAGAATTGATTTGTTGACTGTTCCATTTGAGTTCTTTTAGTTTTTCAATCAAAAGGCCCTCGATAAATTAACGGTCACTTTCTACTGTCTGTAAGTACTACTTCTGTCATTAAGTCTCTATATATAGCTCAGCTCTTTCATTGCATGTATTTATAATTATCCTCACTATGTTATGCAGATTGAAGATCGTCGAGTGCAGAAAAGTAGAAATGTATGATATTGGGTTCATTAACACAAATCTTATAGATGAATTTCAGGTTAAAAAGAGCGCCAAAGATGCCAAGGCCAACTTGCTCCAATAATTGAGAATAAATCAAAACAAAGATAAAATACTCTTTCCTTACAACTTCAAGTGAGTGTTATTGTCTTGTGCATATTCGGTTTCCCTTATTACTCAAGCGAGGTTATAGTAATGTAATTGATGAGTTATGCATGCGTGCACAACTTCCACTATATTCTCCTGGAGATTAAACTTTAGCAGGGACTAGTAACCGTCTTAGACTCGAGACGAAAAGATCCCGAGACCTATGCGGACATGACTAAAATTCTCAACAAGTAAGTTCAATCGATCATTATCGCATCATATCGGCAACTTTTTGTTCATTTCCTGATATCTCAAGTAATAATTATGTTCCTTGTCTTGTAGGGTTTGGAAAAAGTTCACCGAAGAAGCTCCGGGACTGCCGAAGGAGCTGCGATATACATACCCGAAAGTAAGTACTACTAGCTAGCTAGTTCTGCGCTTCTCCCGTTGATTCTAGCTACTTTCATCAATACCATTTATAATGCTTCATTATCAGTTTGATTGACCTCTATTTCTCGTAAAGTGCTTGTGGCAGGAACAAGGGAATGATTACTGTGGATACTACGTGTGCGAGTTCATCTACAACGCGACTTGCAAAGATAAGCGGGGCTACTCTAAAAGACAATTTAATGTGCGTAAGCAATAATATTCACAATTTCATTTTATTACACCATCATTTCTGCTGAGTTTCATTCATATATATGTATTAACCCCCTTCTTCAAATTATACGTGGGAGATGCGGAATGAACTCCTACCATAAGATCGCATGAAAGCAATTCAAGAGGAATTGGCGGGATTCTTTCTTGACCACATCATCAATAAAGCCGGAGAATACCATGTGGAACTTGATTTCAGATGCTAGGGGATTGTAAGAGATCTTACATATTGTATATGTATGTAGCCTGTAGCGTCGGATAGATAATACGAAAACTTGTTGTTCGACCAACCTCTCGGAGAAGGAGAGGTCGATCACTTCTCTCGGTATGCATAACGAACTTCTGTACTTAATGGTTTCCTTCATTTTCTTACTAACTAGCATGTCGAGGGCCTCTCTATACGTATAGTACGCAGCGTCGACTAAGCACGGATATAAGAGAGGACACTTCTCTCTATTAATTAATTAGCTACCTAACACAATATATGAAACACCTTAATTAACCATACAAAAACCCCAAATCCTCCCCCCCTTCAGAAAAAAAACAAAAACCCTAGCCCTTGAAAAGCTGACACGTGGATGCCTTTTGGTCCCGGTTGGTGCCACCAACCGGGACCAAAGGCCCTCCTGCCTGGGCTCGCAACACCGACCACATGGAGGCTCATCATTCCCGTTCGTGTAAGAACCGGGACTAAAGGCCTTGGGCTTTAGTAACGACCCTTTAGTCCCGGTTCAAGAACCGGGACAAATGGGCCTTACGAACCGGGACAATAGGCCCTTTTTCTACTAGTGGTGCCAGGAACCGGGACAAATGGATCCAGACGAACCGGGATCAATGCCCACGAGGCCCCGGCCGGCACCCTGGGCTCACGAACCAGGACTAATGGGCTGGCCAGGCCCCAACCAAAGCCCTGTTTTCTACTAGTGGTAAATCTCAGTTACCATGAATTCACACTGCTCATTAAGTCCAAAATTGAAGCGCAGAATATTTGTAAATAAGTGTGTACTCAAATTTAAGATCTGTCTATATATACATTAAGAAATGAGAATGAGAATAGTTGGATGTTTTTATGTTATCTCCTATCAGACTCACATGTCTTTGAACACACATAATTTTCTTACAGTGACTAATTTGTAAAATGAATTCTGTAAAAATATATCCAAATCCCCACCGAATGCGAAAATAATAGACCGCCTCTCTCACTACTTTTGTACTTAAGCATTTTCCATATAAATGGAACCGCATACCCTACAATAAAAGAAGGGTGCATATAGTATTCTACTCTCTGGTATCTTCGAGGGTGCAGTCAGGACACTTGTAATCCTTGATATGTGCTGATTTAGAAGCAGTTATCTTCACATATCTGCCATGGAACCACAGATCACATACGTTACAGCAGATCCAAAACCCATTGGCATGGTACGGAGCACCACACTCTCCGCAAAAGTATCGCTTGCTAACTTCATGATCCTCTTCATCTTCTTCAGCAAGTGTCCTAGAGTTCTTGTTTGGATCGGACACGTTTTGCCAGGAGTCTTGAGATACTAGTGGCATGTTCTCTTCAACAGGTGTTATAGAGTTTATGTTTGGATTGGACACGTTTTCCATTAAGTCTGGAGATTGTGGCACGCTGTCTTGAGCAGGTGCACCCGAATATTCATTTGGATTGTACACATTTTGCATCAAAACTGGAGATGGTGGTGTAGGTAGCCAAACAATCTTGTGGAAGTGATACAATGTTCGATAGACAGTTGGCAAATTATTCATCATATCAAATAAACGCATCCTGAAAGGAGTAAAGGAACATCATCGAATCAGTAATAGGATGTGCAAGCAATATATCACACATGACGTTCTTTCATGCATAGTGGAACTAAGCTCTAAAATCTAATCTGATTATTTAAGGAGAAGATCAATGTCATCCAGAAAAAGAATAATTCATCATTCAACAATGATGCTCTAACAATTGCTTGTGCATGACTACTGGTCTATTGCGGCTGTTTCCCCCTCCCATTTCTCAACAGAAAATTTATATCAAAAGATGAGAAAACAACATATAATGTATTTTTTTAAAGAGAATCTTTTGCAGACATGTTTGAAATCATAGGAATTGCCCACTGTTTTTTCTACCGCATTCAACTGACATTCCTCTACGATTACATGCTTAATTAAATCGGTTACCAGTACCGCCCCGTTTCTCATGTGTACATTAAACATATAAAAGGCTTAAATTTTACTCTACATGCGCATAAAAATGAACTGTTGAATGCATCCTTCTACCTGAAATGAAATACGTAGACTGTAGCTATTTGGTACTCCCTCTGTCGTATAACTTAAGAGCGTCTTTAAACTAGAAAACACTCTTATATTATGGGATGAAGGGAGTAGTGCGTACCTATTATTGGCGTTGAGGCAAGCGGCGAAGAAAAATGCGACGCCGATGAGCCACGAGTCAGCGCGTTGGGCGATGAACTCGAGCCAGGCAAAAGGGCTTATGTAATCCGGCCGGAAGTTGACGCCCAGCGTCGGCTCCGGCATGTGGGGTGGCGCCAAGTCATCCGGCCGCCTCAACTCCCAGCTCCCGTCCGCGTGGCCGTACAAGCACAGTGCTTTCTTACCTGCACGTACGTAGAAAATGAAGCCCGGTGATTGGCACACGCGTGGATCCACAGTTTTTTTATTATCGAAAATGGATCTAACAAGATTTCATGCACCCGTCCGGCGCAGCAGGATCTCTACCTGGCTTGCATAATAGACCATATAATTCCTTCTGATCTGCACGGACGGCAACGAGCAGAGAAGAAACCCTGGCGTCAGATCGATCTGCACGTCTCACGGAGACAAAGGTGATAACTAATTAAGAAGGGTGCTACGGCCGTTACCGGTGGTGAGGGCTCGGATGAGAGCGCTGCGGCGGGCAGAGAAATCCTCGTAGATTTCCTCCACGGTGCGTGGCCCTCTGCTTGGGGCGACGACGATGGCGTCCCCAGCGAGGTGGCGAGGTTGGTGAAGGCCGCCCCTCAACGTCCACCGTGAGACGAGGCCTGGTGGGAGTGGGGTTGGAGGAGGGGCCGGCGCCAGATGGATCCATTGATGGGACGAGATCTGGGCGAGGTTCGCTGGGGGTAGGCTAGCAGAGAGGGAGGGAGAGAGAAATAGGGTGGAACGAACGAGGACGCGGGCGGGTTATTAATTTCCTTTTCCTGTTTCTGGGCGGGAAGTATTGGTTTGCGTTTCTTTCCCGTTTTTGGCCGCGCCGGCGAGGTGCCAGCAGGGCTGCAATTAGTAGAGAGTGGCTGGCGGTGCAAATCCTAGGTCTGCTGAAAATGGCTGTGAGCACGGCCTCTCCCGAGTACATGGTCGTCACCTTCTTTTACTTGAGCAAGCAGCATGCCATCTTGACTCTTGAGCACCATCTGGTTCCCTCGCTCGATGACGCCGTTCTGCTATGGGGAGTACGGGACCATAGATGTTATTGTACCCCTTTGTTGTCGAAGTGCTTGTAGAAGGTGGCCAACGTGAGCTCGCACCATGATCCATGCACAGCACACACAGCTTGATGCTTGACAATGGCTCTCTCCACCTCATCCTTGGAGACAAGGAGCATCGCCATATGAACCTGCTATAGTAGTTGACATGTAACAGGATGTAGAGATGCCCACCTGACGTTGCCGGGGTGATTAGACGGTAAAGGTCCCCGTGAACCAGCTCCAGGGGCTTCCTTGCCCTGTATTTTTTCCTTCTTGGGGAAGGGCATGTGCCATTGCTTCCCGGCAAGGCATGCATCACACCACTCATTAGCGTGCACGATGTCAGGGAGCCATGAACGAGCTCTCCTCGAGCCATCTTTCACATAACCATCAGAGTGCTGATGCCCAAGCTGGGTATGCCAGCGCCACGCCTCAAAGAGGTGTCCCACGGCAAGGCACATGGGATGGATGGAGTGGAAGAAGAATTTCTACAGGTGATTCGCTCCTCGAGTTACCTCGATGAATAGCCTCCTACGCTGGTCTCACACGGTGAGCACCCCACAATGGATGGTGATGACATACTAGCTCGTCGAGCTAGCCAATGCTCACGAAACCGCTCTTGAGCGCTGGAATGAAGAAGACATCCGTGAACGCCCTGTCATATCAACCCCTTTGTGAGCATATCCACCTCCTTCACATGACTAGGCAACCTCATCTCCTTTGAGCCGACTCAAAATTACATCAAGTTTAATTAGCATTTATCTCTTGAATTAGACCATTCACGCAAATTTTCTTTTCTGATTGCAATAGCGGACCTATGCAATTTTCTCATGTTTGCTTTAAGGAAGGAAAGCAATTGTACTTGCTATACGAACACTCCTGATTCTCCATGATAAACTTGTAAAGCCATGAATATACTTGAAAGAGATGGATATACACTTTAACAAGTTCAGTAAATCATGAAGGACCCATGTACTTGAAAAAATTTATAACCAAGGGGGAGATGACAATGATGAGGATCACGAGCATGAGGACCCATGTACTCAGTGGTGCCTGGCAACTTATTCCGATGGATCACCTCTTCTTGTCTGTATACAGGACACTGCTGATGTTACTAAGAAAGCATGTGTTGTTTCCCATGATCACACTTTCCGGACATATTCCAACATCTGTTGCAGGGTATTTGGGATGGATACTACTATGCTAGCACCAACACCTTCTTCCTGGTTTAGTATTGATACTCTTGGAGGAAACTCGCTCTTCCATGGACAAAACTATCCAATCATGGTGAAAGGCGATCCAGCTGCTATTGGCACAACGTTACTACTATTTATGAGAAGCAACTGTATCTATACCTCGGACATTGCTATGGTTCCGTACCGTGGCTACCACAATATGCGTCCTGACATAGGCCGCTTCTGCCTGGATGATCAGTCCTGCGTTGGCCTCGAGATTGACAGTAGCTGCCACTTCCCAGAGAATCACTTCTGGTTCAAAGCAAGCGTTTCCAACGCTAACGAGTGGTTGAGCTGAAGTTCATTTCATTGCTTGTTATTTGTCGTGTGATGAAAACTTTAGTATTCATAACGTATACTCGTTGTCGTTGTGGGTTGATGACCCTGTTGTATGAAATAAAATGATATGCCTGTGATAAACTTAGGGCTTCTTTGATTCAAAGGATTCTCAAATGAATTTTGGAGGATTCTAATCCTTCGGAATTTTTCCTATCTTGGTTGTTTGATTCGTAGGATTGTAAACCATAGGAATTTTTCCATAGGATTCATTTGCACTAGATTTCATAGGAAACATACCATCCACTCAAACCTCTTTGAAAAAATCCCGCGTTTTTTCTATGTACAATCAAACACTCGTACAATCCTGTAGTATTCAAGACGACATTCCACTCTAACCCCATGTTCTTTCTATTCCCGCGTTTTGGAAATCCTATGAATCAAAGAGGCCCTTACTAAATTTTTGAATGACTTTCGAGTTGCTTCTCTGAGTGGGTGCTGCGACGAGGCAAAAAAATATTTTCTGAATACATAATTATACGTGCATTGCAACATGTTATCGGATGAGTCCAATCAACAATAGTACTACTATTTCTACTAGCTTCACATGCTTCGCGCGTTAGGCGGTTGTTTTTACTGTAGCTGTGAATCCCATCATCCTAGGTCCTCGGATGAGTATAGTAGAAATTGCATTCTGATGTTTGGGTTCAAACTTTCAAAACTGCTGCACTATCTCTACGTCTACGTATACGTAATACAACAAATTTTAAACTTGAGACTAGCCACCCACCCTCACAAAGAACACTTTTTAACCTAGCGTAGACTCCAGGAAATTTGGCCACAGTGTGAGGTGGGCCATATGTTAGTGTGTTCGCTGTACTTAACCAGCACCTCGAATCCTTGATATATAGTAGAGTGGCATGGGCCAGAACAAGCATTCACGTCCAGGAGTACCGCACACACCACCAGCATGACTTCCACCTGATATCATATTTCTTGGAGTCCGTGCTACATCTATCTCTTCAACCTCCTCTTTTCTCTAACTCAGCCATCGCGCGACGGGCGAGGTGGGGGTTTGCCGATAGTTGGTTTCCTCAACTGCGATCCCACTTGTAAGGCCAACTCCAACGCACGACCCCAAACGGACCTCCGTTTTGCCCGGATTCTATCCGTTTGGGTAGGGCAATGTGGTCGTGTACGGGCCATTTCTCGGATGCGGTGGCCATGCGCCCAACGCGCGGACGCATCCCGGCCGCGTACATTTTTCTTTGCAAACACATATCTTTTTTCAGCATTGATTTTTGGTACATGGAAATACATCACCAAAATTTGACTAGAAAAGAAGACCAAAGAAAACAAGAACCACAAGAATACATTTTAGAAGATATCCAACTTCCATAACTTCTCCTGTAAGTTGGATTAGTGCCTTCTCGATGCATTCATTCTTGATCCGCGGAGGCTCGATCTTGCGTGCTTCTTTCTTCTTCGAGTGCAAAGAAGTAGACATTGCTTCCTCGCATCTAGTCTCATGTCTAGCCTCTATTCTATCAACAAGTGCACTAGTCTCATCTCTAGCCTCTATGCTAGCTAAAAGTTCTAGAACGTCTACTAAATTGTGCTCTATCGATATATCAATGTACTCTTCTTCCCAATACCAAAACTTGCATCCATTCTACACAATAAAATTTTAAGTTATCACAACTAGTCTAATTCGAGAGCACAACCGAAGCTAAAGTAGCACATACCCCATCGGTTGAGCACTTGATGAACACCCATCCGAGATCTTCCGGTGTTGTAGACACGTGGTGCAAGACCTTCTTTGGGCAGTCGTCGCACGAAATGAGTGGCAACGGTGCGCCGACGACCTTTTGGGCCAGCACCGAGCCCAACCGACCGCCATTCATATATCTGCCGGCGGACCGCCGATGGTGTAGATCCGAGCGGCTAGAGGAGGAGTCAGTACCTGCATGCGGCCTTGTGGCCTCGCTGGGGCCTTACGGCCCGGTGCCCGGCTAGTCCATGACGCGGCGCAGCCTCCCACAGCCGGGCGAGCTCAAGCCCGACCGGAGAGTCTCCAAATCCGGCCGCTGGGTGCACAAAACACGTAGCCGTGATTGGGTAGCTCCGGGGCGTCGAGGAAAGGGGGCTGAGCGAGCGCGCGTCTGAGCTGCATGCGCTGGAGTTGGCCTAGCGGCGTGGCGGACGAACCGTGTGGGGGTGCGAAGTGGCTTCGCTCGTGTGGGGGACGGAAGCCATCCCGCGCGGGCGCTAGGTCTGACAGGACGGCCTTGTCGTCAGTGTATGACCTCTGTGGCAACCGTCCGCTCCCCACTAACCTCTTCGTTGACATGTGGTCCCGTTCCAACATGTCAGTGAGACGACGGCTAATACGTCTTCGTTGTATCTACTTTTCCAAACACTTTTGCCCTTGTTTTGGACTCTAACTTGCATGATTTGAATGGAACTAACCCGGACTGACGCTGCTTTCAGCAGAATTACCATGGTGTTATTTATGTGCAGAAACAAATGTTCTCGGAATGACCTGAAACTTCACGGAGCGACTTTTCAGAAAATATAAAAATACCTGACCTGAAACTTCACGGAGCGACTTTTCATAAAATATGAAAAATACCTGCAAAAGATGAAGGCCGGAGGGCCCACCACCTGTCCACGAGGATGGGGGCGCGCCCCCCTACCTCGTGGGCCCCCTGTTGCCTCTCCAACTCCAACTCCAACTCCATACATTGTGTTTCGGGGAGAAAAAAATCAGGGAGAAGAAATCATTGCGTTTTACGATACGGAGCCGCCGCCAAGCCCTAAAACCTCTCAGGTGGGCTGATCTGGAGTCCGTTCAGGGCTCCGGAGAGGGGAATCCGTCGCCATCGTCATCGTCAACCATCCTCCATCACCAATTTCATGATGCTCACCGCCATGCGTGAGTAATTCCATCATAGGCTTGCTGGACGGTGATGGGTTGGATGGGATCTATCATGTAATTGAGTTAGTTTTGTTAGGGTTTGATCCCTAGTGTCCACTATGTTCTGAGATTGATGTTGCTATGACTTTGCTATGCTTAATGCTTGTCACTAGGGACCGAGTGCCATGATTTCAGATCTGAACCTATTATGTTTTCATAAATATACGAGTGTTCTTGACCATATCTTGCAAGTCTATAGTCACCTATTATGTGTTATGATCCGTTAACTCTGAAGTGACAATAATCGGGATACTTACCGGTGATGACCGTAGTTTGAGGAGTTCATGTATTCACTATGTGTTAATGCTTTGTTCCGGTTCTCTATTAAAAGGAGGCCTTAATATCCCTTAGTTTCTGTAAGGACCCCGCTGCCACGGGAGGGTAGGACAAAAGATGTTATGCAAGTTCTTTTCCATAAGCATGTATGACTATATTCGGAATACATGCCTACATTACATTGACGAACTGGAGCTAGTTCTGTGTCACCCTAGGTTATGACTGTTACATGATGAACCGCATCCGGCATAATTCTCCATCACCGATCCATTGCCTACGAGCTTTCCATATATTGTTCTTCGCTTATTTACTTTCCCGTTGCTATTGCTATCATCACTACAAAATACCAAAGACATTGCTTTTACTACCGTTACCTTTTGTTACCGTTACCACTACTATCATATTATTTTGCTACTAAATACTTTGCTGCAGATACTAAGTTTCCAGGTGTGGTTGAATTGACAACTCAACTGCTAATACTTGAGTGTACTCTTTGGCTCACCTTGTGTCGAATCAATAAATTTGGGTTGAATACTTTACCCTCGAAAACTGTTGCGATCCCCTATACTTGTGGGTTATCAAGACTATTTTCTGGCGCCGTTGCCGGGGAGCATAGCTCTATTCTTTGAGTCACTTGGGATTTATATCTGCTTATCATTATGAAGAACTTGAAAGATCCAAGAACCAAGATTTATCCCTCAACTACGAGGGGAGGTAAGGAACTGCCATCTAGCTCTACACTTGATTCACCTTCTGTTTTGAGTAAGCTTGCGACACCTACACCTGCTTCTGCTATTCGTTCTGATATGTCGCATGTTATTGATGATGCCACTTCTTCTATGGATGATACTTATGATGAAACTACTTCTATGCTTGATACTACTGTGCCACTTGGTAAATTTCTTGATGAACAACTTGCTAGAGCTAGAGAAATTGAAAATATTGAATCTGATGATACTGATGAAAGTGATGATGAAGAATCACTTGTTATTCCTAAGGGTTATGTTTTTGATCAAGAAGCTTCCTTAGCTATTTTAGCTTGCAAAAATAAAAATGAACTCAAAAGGTTATTAGCTAAATAGAGTAAGCAATCTCTAAATGCTAGAATGAAACCTGACCCTGCTTTTGCTACTTCACCTATCTTTGTTACTGCTAAGGATTATGAATTCTCTGTTGATCTTGATATAATTACATTGGTTGAATCTGATCCTTCTCATGGTTATGAACCTGAAACTGTTGTGGCACATCTTACTAAATTGAATGATATAGCCACCCTGTTCACTAAAGATGAGAGAACTCGTTACTTTTACATTCTTAAAATATTTCTGTTCTCATTAAAGGGTGATGCTAAGATATGGTTTAATTCTCTTGATCCTGGTTGTGTGCGTAGTCCCCAGGATATGATTTATTACTTCTCTGCTAAATATATCCCTACTCATAAGAAACAAGCTGCTTTAAGGGATATACATATAATTTTGTGCAAATTGAAGAAGAGAGTCTCCCACAAGCTTGGGGGAGGCTTCTCCAATTACTTAATGCTTTGCCTGATCATCCTCTTAAGAAAAATGAAATACTTGATATCTTTTATAATGGACTAACCGATGCTTCCAGAGATTACCTGGATAGTTGTGCCGGTTCCGTTTTTAGGGAAAGAACACTGGATGAAGCTGAAATTCTATTGAATAATATGTTGACAAATGAAAATAATTGGACACCTCCGGAGCCAATTCCCGAGCCTATTCCTAAATCAACTCCGAAGAAGAGGGGTATTCTATTTCTCAGTCCTAAAGATATGCAAGAGGCAAAGAAATCTATGAAAGAAAAAGGTATTAAAGCTGAAGATGTTAAGAATTTACCTCCTATTGAAGAAATACATGGTCTTAATTTACTGCCTGTTGAAGAAACATATAATCTTAATCCATTACCTATTGAAGAAACTCACGGTCTTGATAACCCGACAAAGGTAGTAAAGGTAAATTCTCTCTATAGATATGATAAAGCTGAAATCCCATTCACTAAATTTGCTAGCCCATGCTTAGATGAGTTTGATAAATTTATGGCTAAGCAAGAAGATTTTAATGCTTATTTTGGTAGACAATTGAAATACAATTCAAATATGCTTGAACACATGGGTGATTATATGGCTAATGTTAAAAGTGAACTTAAACTTATTAGTAAACAAGCTTCTGTGGTTACCACTCAAGTAGAACAAATACTTAAAGCTCAAAATGATTTGCTCAATGAATTGAATAGTAAAGATAATAATCATACTGTTAGAGTGGCTACTAGAACTGGTAGAATGACCCAGGAACCTTTGTATCATTAAGGCCACCCTAAGAGAATTGAGCAAGTTTCTCAGAGAAATAATATAGATGTACCTAGTTCTTCTAAAAATAAGAAAAAGAAAAATGTTAGGACTCTGCATGCTTCTAGTGACCCTATTACTGAAACACCTGAGAATCCAAATGATATTTCTATTTCTGATGGTGAAACTCAATCTTCTAATGAACCTGAAACTAGTGATAATGTTAATGATAATGTTCATAATGATGCTCAACCTAGTAATGATAATGACATAGAAATTGAACCTGCTGTTGATCTTGATAACCCACAATAAAAGAATCAATGTTATGATAAGAAAGACTTTGTTGCTAGGAAACATGGTAAAGAATGAGAACCATGGGTTCAGAAACCCATGCCTTTTCCTCCCAAACCATCCGAGAAAAATGATGATGAGGATTTTGAGCGCTTTGCTGAAATGATTAGACCTATCTTTTTGCGTATGCGATTAACTGATATGCTCAAAACCAATCCTTATGCTAAGTACATGAAAGATATTATTACATATAAAAGAAAGATACCGGAAGCTGAAATTTCCACCATGCTTGCTAAATATACTTTTAAGGGTGGAATACCAAAGGAACTTGGAGATCCAGGAGTACCCACTATACCATGCTCTATTAAAAGAAACTATGTTAAAACTGCTTTATGTGATCTTGGAGCCGGTGTTAGTGTTATGCCTCTCTCTTTATATCATAGACTTAATTTGAATAAGATGACACCTACTGAAATATCTCTGCAAATGGCTGATTAATCAACTGCTATACTTGTCGGTATTTGTGAGGATGTGCATGTTGTAGTTGCAAACGTTACTATTTTAACGGACTTTGTTATTCTTGATATTCCCGAGGACGATATTATGTCTGTTATTCTTGGAAGACCCTTTTTGAATACTGCAGGGGCTGTTATTGATTTCACTAAAGGCAATGTCACTTTTCATGTTAATGGTAATGAGCATACGGTACACTTTCCGAGGAAACAACCTCAAGTTCATAGTATCAACTCTATGGGAAAAATTCCATCGATTATATTTGGAGGTTTTGAATTTCCTCTCCCTACTGTCAAGAAGAAATATGATATTCTTATTATTGGGGACGTGCATGTCCCCGTTGAGGTAACATAGTGTTATTCGAAATTTCTTCGGTTCCATGTTATTCGGAATGAGTTCGTTAACAAGACTTGATCAACCTTGTTAGTGGATTCCTTTTGATGATCATGAGACAGATGAAACTAGAAGGCACAACCTTCTGTACCCCACTTTTACTTTCTGATATTTATATTAAATAAAATAAAAATAAATATTTTTCTTTCTGTTATCTGATTATCCGTGCAATATAAAAATACCTCGAAAATAAAAGTTCTCCAAATGCCCTGAATGTTAAATATGATTTTTTAGAATATTTGAGAATATTTGGCACTGAGAACACAGCAGGGGGGTCAACCACCTGCCCACGAGGGTGGAGGGCGCGCCCTACCCCCTGGGTGCGGCCCCTGCCTCGTGGGCCCATGGTGGCCCTCCTCGACTTATCCTTTCACCCATACACTTTTTCTTCCTCCCACAAACACGAATAACCAGCTCAAACCCGAGTCCAAGCTTGTTTTGATGCCATTTTTGATCTCCTTGCTCAAAGCACCTCTCACAAAACTGCTTGGGGAGATTGTTCCTTGGTTTGTGACTCCTCCATTGGTCCAATTAGTTTTTGTTCTCGTGCTTTATTCATTGCAAATTTTTGCTGCTTAGGTGACCCTGTTCTTGAGCTTGCATGTCAAATTTATATGGTCAAAAGTAGTTTTGATGCATGATATAGGCCTTAGGTACTTGTAGGAGTAGTTGCTATCAATATTATTGAGTTTGGTTTACTTTTATTTTGAGGTTACTAAAATTTCATAATTTTTTAGAAAATGATGAGGAGACTTTTGGGGGGCTCATCGAGCCAAAGCTCGAAGGAAAAGGCACTGAAGCCTAAGTATAATTTGCCGCGCACCGCGGAGGTTCGGGCGTGTGAATGGCCTTCCGAGGATTTCCTGAGAGCAGCCGGGATTTATGAAGATTTTCATGAATTGGCTAAGAATGCAGGCCTCACCGCTTTCCACCATGACCAATGCAATCAGTATCTCTTACTCACAAATATCTTTATGCAAAACTTTCATTTCCATTCTAGGTGCTCACCACCTACGGTGGAGTTTTATTTATATGATGAGCATAAGGAGATGTCACTTTATGATTTTTGTCGAGTTTGTTTAGTCCCTTTTGAGGGAAAGATAGCATCGCGTTGATGTGGAGGGGTTCATTGATACTATCACTGTAGGGTAAACAAGGAAGATTTCCGATGCACGAATCACTAGCATACATTTTCCTGTTTTACGTTATCTTGCATTATTTGCTAGTCGTTGCTTAATTGGTCGCGGAAACTATGGAAACCTTAGTATCCCTGATATTATTATTTTGCTCCACGGTTTAATAACTCTGTTAGTATGGGCGGCATTATTGCCAAACGGTTAAGTCTGAACTGTACAAAGGGCCCCATCTTTGGAGGCATCTATGCTTCACGCCTAGCTGCACATTTTAACATACCTATTAGGCATTATGAGAAGGAAGAAAGAGTGATGCCTCGTGTTTATCTAGATTATAAAAGTATGGTGGCACATGATTTTATTGTTAAGAATAGGGAAGGAGAGATTAAATATCAATTGTTCTTTAATAAACATCATCCTGAGACTATCACCCTACCTGCTCCTTCTTTGTTTGATTTATCTGTAGGCTAGTACCTTGTTCCGTTGAAGGCTATTCATGCCTACCGGAACCCTGCACCAGCCATGGAGCCAGAGCCGGAACCACAGGTTGATCCTTCACGACAGTCTAATTACCAGTGGGATCCGGAGATGATTGTTAGCCAATGGCAATTAGAGTCTTCCTCTTCTTCTTCTCACTACTACCCCAACTACTATTATGGATATCCGCCAGGCCAGTCGTGGCCATAGACCAACTTAGGCCAAAAGCCTAAGCTTGGGGGAGTACGTATTTCCCACCGACATTACATTTATGTACACACACTCATTGCTAGATGTCGGTGCTCATACTTTTTCATTGTATCATACATGCTAGTCTATTTTCCTTTTTATGCTTTCTTCTTGTGTGTTTAATAAACCTTAAGAAAAAACTAAAAAAATTAGTTGTAGCTTTTAATGAGTTTAATTTCCATGCTTGTAGTAGTAATTAAAAAGAAAACCCAAAAAGATTTCCTGTTCTTCTTTTGCTTGTTCGGAGCTTTCCCATGTAAATAGTTTTATTTCTTTTCTTTTCTTTGGGGGTCGATAGGAGAAGACCATAATTAAATTGTTGAACTGGCTCTTATATGCATTATTGTTTATCTGACAAAAGAGCCCATATTGCTTTGTCTTCTCCTATTTATTGAATGCTTGCAGATTCCAGCTTAGTCCAATGCACGTGCACTATTATTATTATTATTCACATCGTTCGGTCGTGCAAGTGAAAGGCAATTATGATGATATATGATGGACTGGCTGAGATAAGAAAAGCTGGTCTGAACTCGACCTCTTTTGTTTTTGTAAATATGATTAGTTCATCATTCCTGATTCAGCCTATTATGAATAAACATGTTTGCAATGACAATTAGAGACCATAGTTTCTTGTGCCATGCTTGATTAGCTATGAGTTATAATGGTTTACCTTGCGTGCCAACATGCTATTGAGATGGTTATGATGTGGTATGATAGGGTGGTATCTGATGGGGTCATGTACCTAGGGTAGGGTCATGGACCTGATCTAAGTACCTTGCCCAAGGACACCCTTAGAAGAGGTCGCCTTCCAGTCGACCAACGAGGGACTCACTCGACTGACTTGAAGGACTCGACCATGAAGACTCACTCGACCACCAGGAGGTCAAGAGGCACTCTGCACTGCAACGGCCTGTAATTAAGTAGGCTTTATGATAGTAAAGACACTTTATGTGGGGCGTTACCAGTAACGCCCCGGACTTAACTCACCTTACATCCTCTCCTACGTGGGCTGGCTGGGGTCCTAGCGCACTCTATATAAGCCACCCCCCTCCACAGGTAGAGGGGTTCGGCACCTTGTAACTCATATACTCATAATCCACTCGACCGCCTCCGGGCTCCGAGACGTAGGGCTATTACTTCTTCCGAGAAGGGCCTGAACTCGTACATCCCTGGTGTTTACAACCTCTCCATAGCTAGGACCTTGCCTCTCCATACCTACCCCCACTCTACTATCAGGCTTAGAACCACGACAGTTGGCGCCCACCTTGGGGTCGGTGTTTTAGCGATTTTGTGGAGAAGTTGCGATTCTTCCGAGTACTTTCATCATGGTGTCTGCTGGAGTTTTGGTCGAGGGTCGAGAGATCCGTCTCGGCACTCTCACCTTCATCGCCGACGACTCCGCGTGGCTCCAGGAGGCTCCACTCGACGTTGATGCGCTCCCCGTCCGCGGTGCGATGCATTTTCGCGCATGTGTCCGCGGTGTTCTGCTGCGGCAACCGTCGACCCCGTATCGGTCGGCTCCTCCATCGTCCACCCTCCCGGTCTCCCGCCAGCGCAAGCGCTCGGGCCGGTCGAGGCTTCAGCGATGGGTGAGGCACGCGGTGGCTCGCCAATCGGCCACCACCCAAGTTGCGGCAATCGAGCCCAACGAATCTCTCTACGGCTTGTTCGATCTGTCGACTGGCTCCGTAGAGACGGCATCCGAGTGCGGTAGCAGTGATCCAGCGGCGGAAATCTTGATGGTCGACGGGCCCCGCAGTCCCCCTGGCTTCGCCCGTGATGGTGGAGCAGGTGACGGAGGCGACCCCGCACGAGGCCACGAAGAGTACCAGCCCGAGCCACTCGACTCTCTGCAAAGAGAGGAACTTCACCGCAGGAACGTGGATGCTCTGCGTACTCCCATCGCAGGAGAAACCCGCGAGGCTCGTGCCTTGGAGGAGGCACGTCTGGCCAATTTGGCCGAACGCACTCGACTGGAGAATCTTCAGCGAGCACTCGACGAGCGCGCGCGGCAACGAGTTCCCGACACCAGTCGACGTCAACTCTTCCCGCCGACTCAGGTATATCGAACCCCAATCCAGAATTTAGCAGCTGCGACCCGTATAGCAGAGTCCATCCAGCCTTCTCAGTCGGAAGCTGGCAGAGGTTTGATGCAGATCAGGGATCTGCTCCGGGCAGCAGGAGATCAGAATTCAGCCGTGTCTCAGTCGCGCAACAGAATTCACAGTCGATCCGTCACTGCGAATACGGTTCAGTCGGCTCACAGTCCCAGATCGCCTCCGTGGCGTGAGGGGCACGAGAATCGGCAAGGCCAATAAGGTGACCGACTCGACCGAGATGATAGGCGTCGAGTACCCCATTCCCCTCCGAGGGGTGGGTCTTACGCTCCTCGGCAGCAAGATGACAGGCGTCAGTTCAGTACAGGGCGAAGGGTTCCAGTCGACCCCAGAGAACCAGGCTTCGACGCGCGATCCATTATCGTGCAAGGTTTGGTCGACCGGAACAGAGCCCATCGAGGCGGACTCGACAGAGATGCACCCACAAGCAGTCGAGTGCATGTTTCTGGTCCTGAATGTTTCAACAGAGCTATCAGAGCCGCAGTCATCCCTCCCAATTTCAGGTTGGCAACAGGAGTCAGCAAGTTCACTGGTGAGTCTAAGCCTGAAACTTGGCTTGAAGACTACCGAGTGGCAGTTCAGATTGGTGGTGGTAACGACGAGGTGGCCATGAAGCATTTGCCCCTCATGCTGGAAGGTTCTGCCAGGGCATGGTTGACTCAATTACCTCCTAGCAGCATTTACACTTGGGAAGATCTGTCCCGAGTGTTCATCAGAACGTTTGAAGGAACTTGCAAGCGACCAGCTGGATTGACAGAGTTGCAAGTCTGTGTGCAGAAGGCTAATGAGACTCTCAGAGAGTATATTCAGAGATGGATCACTTTGCACCACACTGTGGAGAATGTGTCTGATCACCAGGCAGTCTGCGCCTTCAAAGATGGCGTCAAGAACAGAGAACTGAGTTTGAAGTTTGGTCGAACCGGTGACATGACCTTGAGTCGGATGATGGAGATTGCTACCAAGTACGCCAACGGCGAAGAAGAAGACTGACTCCGAAGCGGCAAGCACAAGCCGAGTCAGTCGGAAAAAGGAAACACCAGTCGGAAACAGAAGCGGAAGGCTGAACCGGCAGCTCCTGGAGAGGCTCTGGCCGTGACTCAGGGAAAGTTTAAGGGGAAACCAAAAGGATCCTGGAACCCCAAGAAGGTAAAGGATAAAGAAGGGAACGACGTAATGGATATGCCATGCCACATCCACACGAAGAAAGACGAAGAGGGGAATATCATCTACCCGAAGCACACCACTCGCCAATGTCGACTCCTGATTCAGCAGTTTCAGGGAAAACAGTCTAAGGACAAGGAGAAGGAGTCGGACAAGGCTGAAGACAAGGAGGACAATGAGGAAGGATATCCGCATATCAACTCCACTCTGATGATCTTTGCAGATGTGGAAAGCAGGAGTCGACTGAAAGTCATTAACCGAGAGGTGAACATGGTTGCCCCAGCAAAAGCAAATTATCTGAAATGGTCTCAAATACCCATCACATTCGACCAATCTGATCACCCGACTCATATTGCCACCCCTGGGAGGCAAGCTTTGGTGGTCGATCCAGTTGTCGAAGGCACTCGACTGACAAAAGTGCTGATGGACGGTGGAAGAGGGCTGAATTTATTGTATGCAGACACACTGAAAGGAATGGGCATTCCGATGTCCCGACTGAGCACTAGTAACATGAGCTTTCATGGAGTTATACCAGGGAAGAAAGCCGAGTCGCTCGGCCAAATAGCTTTGGACGTGGTGTTTGGTGATTCGAAACATTTTCGCAAAGAAAAGTTGACGTTTGAGGTCGTGGATTTTCAGAGTGCATATCATGCCATTTTGGGGAGACCAGCTTACGCACGGTTCATGGCTCGACCATGTTACGTGTACCTCAAATTGAAGATGCCCGGCCCCAAAGGAGTGATCACTGTCACCGGTGATCGGAAAAAAGCAGAAGAGTGCTTTCAGAAGGGCTCAAAGATTGCCGATTCCCAGGTGACAGCGGTCGAGTTCGAGGAATACAAGCAAAACGCAGATCCGAGTGACTTGCTGTGATCCAAGAAACCCGCCACAGAGTCTACATTTCAGTCGTCCGGTGAGACGAAGCCTGTTCACATTCACCCGACCGACCCCGATGCAGCTCCGACCCGCATCTCCACAACACTCGACCCAAAATAGGAAGAAGCGCTCATCCAGTTCCTCCATGAGAACTGGGACATTTTTGCATGGAAGCCCGCTGACATGCCAGGTGTTCCCAGGGGACTGGCTGAGCATCGCTTAAGAGTCGACTCATCTGCAAAACCAGTCAAAGAGCATCTTCGGCGGTCCGCCGTCCAGAAGAGAAAAGCCATTGGTGAGGAAGTGGCTCGACTATTGGCGGCAGAATTTATCCGAGAGATATACCACTCCTAGTGGCTCGCTAATGTCGTCATGGTTCCTAAGAAGGATAAATCACTCCGAATGTGCATTGATTTCAAACACATCAACCGGGCCTGCCCGAAAGATCATTTTCCTCTCCCTCGCATAGATCAAATTGTTGACTCGACCGCGGGATGCGAGAGATTGTCTTTTCTAGATGCCTACTCCGGGTACCACCAGATCCGTCTGTACGGACCCGACGAGGTAAAAACAGCTTTCATCACTCCATTCGGGTGCTTCTGCTATATCACCATGCCATTCGGCCTCAAGAATGCCGGAGCCACATTTATGCGAATGATTCAGAAGTGTCTACTCACTCAAATCAGTCGGAACGTGGAAGCATATATGGATGATATCGTTGTCAAGTCACGAAAAGGTTCCGACCTGCTAGCTGATCTCGCCGAAACATTTGCCAACCTCAGAAGATATGATATCAAGCTCAATCCATCAAAGTGCACATTTGGAGTTCCTGGTGGCAAGTTACTCGGTTTTCTCGTTTCCGAACGGGGAATCGACGCTAATCCAGAGAAGATTGGCACTATTCTCCGAATGAAACGCCCTGTGCGAGTGCACGATGTCCAGAAGCTTACTGGATGCTTGGCCGCATTAAGTGGATTCATCTCACGACTCGGTGAAAAGGCATTGCCTCTTTACCGACTGATGAAGAAGACAGACAAGTTCGAGTGGACTCCAGAAGCTGATGCAGCGTTTGCCGAGCTAAAAGCTCTGCTCTCCACCCAGCCGGTGCTTGCTGCTCCAATCAGCAAAGAGCCTCTGTTGCTCTATATCGCAGCCACAGGACAAGTCGTCAGTACTGTGCTTACGGTCGAGCGGGAAGAATAAGGAAAAGCTGTCAAAGTTCAGCGCCCAGTGTATTATTTGTCTGAAGTCTTGACTCCATCCAAGCAGAGATATCCTCATTATTAGAAGCTTGTGTATGGAATATACATGACCACAAAGAAGGTTGCTCATTATTTTTCTGATCATTCCATCACAGTCGTCAGCGACGCTCCACTATCAGAGATTTTGCACAACAGAGATGCAACTGGTCGAGTGGCCAAATGGGCGATTGAACTTCTTCCCCTTGATATCAAGTTTGAGGCAAAGAAAGCCATTAAGTCCCAGGCAATAGCAGATTTCCTCGCCGAGTGGATTGAACAGCAGCAGCCGACTGAAGTTCACTCGGAGCATTGGACCATGTTCTTTGATGGCTCTAAGATGTTGAATGGTCCCGGTGCTGGGGTTGTCCTGGTTTCCCCCAGAGGAGATAAGCTCAGATATGTGCTCCAGATTCACTTTGATTCCTCCAACAATGAGGCAGAATATGAGGCCCTCTTATATGGATTGCGCATGGCCATTTCACTCGGCGTCCGTCGCCTGATGGTCTATGGCGACTCGGATTTAGTGGTCAACCAGGTGATGAAAGAGTGGGATGTGAGAAGCCCAGCCATGACTGGATACTGCAGTGCAGTGAGGAAGCTGGAAAAGAAGTTCGAGGGGTTGGAGCTCCATCATATACCCCGACTGAAAAATCAAGCAGCTGATGATCTAGCAAAGATAGGTTCCAAGAGAGAAGCCATTCCGAGTGGTGTGTTCTTGGAGCATATACACACTCCGTCAGTCAAAGAAGATCCTTTCACCGAAGAAACTCCACAGCCCAAGAGTGCCACAGATCCGACTGAGGTTGAAGTCCCAGCGGTGGTCGACTTGATCATGGAGGTCTTGGTGGTCATTCCCGACTGGACAGTTCCATATGTCGCGTATATCCTGAGAAAAGAGCTTCTGGAGGATGAGGAAGAGGCTCGACAGATCGTCCGTCGATCTAAGGCCTTTACCGTAATCAAAGGACAATTATACAGAGAAAGCGTGACTGGAGTTGGTCAGAAGTGCATAACACCAGAAGAAGGTCGACTCATCCTCAATGATATCTACTCGGGAACCTGTGGTCATCATGCGTCCTCTCGGACCATCGTGGCCAAAGCATACCGAGCCGGATTTTACTGGCCAAAGGCGAATGAGATGGAAAAAGAGATAGTGGATAAGTGCGAGCGATGTCAGTTCTACTCGAATATGTCGCACAAGCCTGCATCGGCTCTGAAGACCATCCCACTCGTCTGGCCTTTCGCAGTATGGGGATTGGACATGGTCGGTCCTTTGAGAACAGGACGAAGCGGCTTCACGCATGTACTGGTGGCAGTCGACAAGTTCACCAAGTGGATCGAGGCTAAACCAATCAAGAACCTTGACACCGGTACTGCTGTTAGCTTTATCAGGGAACTAATATTCAGATATGGAGTCCCGCACAGCATCATTACGGATAATGGGTCGAACTTTGACTCGGAGGAATTCAGAGATTTCTGTAACTCCCAAGGCACACGGGTCGACTACGCTTCAGTCGCCCATCCGCAGTCGAATGGACAAGCAGAGCGAGCTAATGGACTGATTCTTAAGGGTTTGAAGCCCCGACTGATGCGTGATCTCAAACACGCAGCTGGAGCTTGGGTCGACGAACTTCCCTCAGTGCTTTGGGGGCTGCGGACCACACCTAATCGGTCGACCGGAAGAACTCCATTCTTCTTGGTCTACGGAGCTGAAGCAGTCTTGCCGAGTGATCTTCTCCACAATGCTCCTCGAGTTGAAATCTACAACGAAGCAGAGGCTGAACAAGCGCGGCAGGACGCAGTCGACCTTTTAGAGGAAGAAAGGGAGATGGCTCTGATCCGGTCGACCATCTACCAACAAGATTTGCGTCGTTTCCACGCCAGAAATGTGAGAGGTCGAGCCTTCCAGGAAGGAGATTTAGTTCTCCGAGTGGATCAGCACAAACCACACAAGCTTGCTCCTTCTTGGGAAGGTCCCTTCATCGTCACCAAGGTTCTCCACAACGGGGTGCACCGTCTTTACAATGTCGAGCATAATATCGACGAGCCCCGAGCTTGGAACGCGGAACTACTCCACCCATTTTATACTTAAGTTTTATCAGTCGGATGAGTTGCAATAAAGTACTTCTGTAGTTCATGGACCTCAAAATAATAGTGTCATAGTTCCTCCATAATTTTTGTCGCTTTTTATTTTTGTCCAATAAAATTCCCCCTCAGTGGGTGACTTAGCCGCGAATCCGTTTCGCCTAAGTTTGTAAAAATCCTACCGAGTGGTGAGCCAGACTCCCACTCGGAGGCTTAGCTGCGAATCCGTTTCGCCTAAGTTATCAAAATCCTACCGAGCGGTAAGCCAGACTTCCACTCGGGGGCTTAGCTGCAGCCCTGTGCTCGCCTAAGTTGTAAAAAATCCTACCGAGTGAAGAGCAAATGTCTCACTCGGAGGCTTAGCTGCAGTCCAAGGACTCGCCTAAGTTTGTAAAAATCCTACCGAGTGAAGAGCAAACCTCTCACTCGGGGGCTTAGCTGCAGTCCAAGGACTCGCCTAAGTTACAAAAACCCTACCGAGTGTAGAGCAACCCTCTCACTCGGAGGCTTAGCTGCAGTCCAAGCACTCGCCTAAGTTATCAAAATCCTACC